>NW_027603297.1:0-17615 GCF_053455715.1 Rhinoraja longicauda
ACACCCTGTGACCAGCACCTCATAGACCCCCAGCATCACACACACACCCCTGTGACCAGCACCTCATAGACCCCCAGCATCACACACACACCCCTGTGACCAGCACCTCATAGACCCCCAGCATCACACACACACCCCTGTGACCAGCACCTCATAGACCCCCAGCATCACACACACACCCCTGTGACCAGCACCTCATAGGCCCCCAGCATCACACACACACCCCTGTGACCAGCACCTCCTAGACCCCCAGCATCACACACACACCCTGTGACCAGCACCTCATAGACCCCCAGCATCACACACACACCCCTGTGACCAACACCTCATAGAACCCCAGCATCACACACACACCCTGTGACCAGCACCTCATAGACCCCCAGCATCACACACACACCCCTGTGACCAGCACCTCATCGACCCCCAGCATCTCACACACACACACCCCTGTGACCAGCACCTCATAGACCCCCAGCATCACACACACACACCCTGTGACCAGCACCTCATAGACCCCCAGCATCACACACACACCCTGTGACCAGCACCTCATAGACCCCCAGCATCACGCACACACCCTGTGACCAGCATCTCATAGACCCCCAGCATCACACACACACACCCCTGTGACCAGCACCTCATAGACCCCCAGCGTCACACACACACCCTGTGACCAGCACCTCATAGACCCCCAGCATCACACACACACCCCCTGTGACCAGCATCTCATAGACCCCCAGCATCACACACACCCTGTGACCAGCACCTCATAGACCCTCAGCATCACACACATACCCTGTGACCAGCATCTCATAGACCCCCAGCATCACACACACACCCCTGTGATCAGCAGCTCATAGACCCCCAGCATCACACACACACACCCCTGTGACCAACATCTCATAGACCCCCAGCATCACACACACCCCCCTGTGACCAGCACCTCATAGACCCCCCAGCATCACACACACCCCCCCTGTGACCAGCATCTCATAGACCCCCAGCATCACACACACACACCCCTGTGCCAGCACCTCATAGACCCCCAGCATCACACACACACACCCTGTGACCAGCACCTCATAGACCCCCAGCATCACACACACACCCCTGTGACCAGCACCTCATAGACCCCCAGCATCTCACACACACACACCCCTGTGACCAGCACCTCATAGACCCCCAGCATCACACACACACACCCTGTGACCAGCACCTCATAGACCCCCAGCATCACACACACACCCTGTGACCAGCACCTCATAGACCCCCAGCATCACGCACACACCCTGTGACCAGCATCTCATAGACCCCCAGCATCACACACACACACCCCTGTGACCAGCACCTCATAGACCCCCAGCGTCACACACACACCCTGTGACCAGCACCTCATAGACCCCCAGCATCACACACACACCCCCTGTGACCAGCATCTCATAGACCCCCAGCATCACACACACCCTGTGACCAGCACCTCATAGACCCTCAGCATCACACACACACCCTGTGACCAGCATCTCATAGACCCCCAGCATCACACACACACCCCTGTGATCAGCAGCTCATAGACCCCCAGCATCACACACACACACCCCTGTGACCAACATCTCATAGACCCCCAGCATCACACACACCCCCCTGTGACCAGCACCTCATAGACCCCCAGCATCACACACACCCCCCTGTGACCAGCATCTCATAGACCCCCAGCATCACACACACACCCCTGTGCCAGCACCTCATAGACCCCCAGCATCACACACACACACCCTGTGACCAGCACCTCATAGACCCCCAGCATCACACACACACCCCTGTGACCAGCACCTCATAGACCCCCAGCATCACACACACACCCCTGTGACCAGCACCTCATAGACCCTCAGCATCACACACACACCCTGTGACCAGCATCTCATAGACCCCCAGCATCACACACACACCCCTGTGATCAGCAGCTCATAGACCCCCAGCATCACACACACACACCCCTGTGACCAACATCTCATAGACCCCCAGCATCACACACACCCCCCTGTGACCAGCACCTCATAGACCCCCAGCATCACACACACCCCCCTGTGACCAGCATCTCATAGACCCCCAGCATCACACACACACCCCTGTGCCAGCACCTCATAGACCCCCAGCATCACACACACACACCCTGTGACCAGCACCTCATAGACCCCCAGCATCACACACACACCCCTGTGACCAGCACCTCATAGACCCCCAGCATCTCACACACACACACCCCTGTGACCAGCACCTCATAGACCCCCAGCATCACACACACACACCCTGTGACCAGCACCTCATAGACCCCCAGCATCACACACACACCCTGTGACCAGCACCTCATAGACCCCCAGCATCACGCACACACCCTGTGACCAGCATCTCATAGACCCCCAGCATCACACACACACACCCCTGTGACCAGCACCTCATAGACCCCCAGCGTCACACACACACCCTGTGACCAGCACCTCATAGACCCCCAGCATCACACACACACCCCCTGTGACCAGCATCTCATAGACCCCCAGCATCACACACACCCTGTGACCAGCACCTCATAGACCCTCAGCATCACACACACACCCTGTGACCAGCATCTCATAGACCCCCAGCATCACACACACACCCCTGTGATCAGCAGCTCATAGACCCCCAGCATCACACACACACACCCCTGTGACCAACATCTCATAGACCCCCAGCATCACACACACCCCCCTGTGACCAGCACCTCATAGACCCCCAGCATCACACACACCCCCCTGTGACCAGCATCTCATAGACCCCCAGCATCACACACACACCCCTGTGCCAGCACCTCATAGACCCCCAGCATCACACACACACACCCTGTGACCAGCACCTCATAGACCCCCAGCATCACACACACACCCCTGTGACCAGCACCTCATAGACCCCCAGCATCACACACACACCCCTGTGACCAGCACCTCATAGACCCCCAGCATCACACACACACCCTGTGACCAGCACCTCATAGACCCCCAGCATCACACACACACCCTGTGACCAGCACCTCATAGACCCCCAGCATCACACACACACCCTGTGACCAGCACCTCATAGACCCCCAGCATCACACACACACCCTGTGACCAGCACCTCATAGACCCCCAGCATCACACACACACCCCTGTGACCATCACCTCATAGACCCCCAGCATCACACACACACACCCTGTGACCAGCACCTCATAGACCCCCAGCATCACACACACACACCCTGTGACCAGCACCTCATAGACCCCCAGCATCACACACACACACCCTGTGACCTGCACCTCATAGACCCCCAGCATCACACACACACCCCTGTGACCAGCACCTCATAGACCCCCAGCATCACACACACACACACCCTGTGACCAGCACCTCATAGACCCCCAGCATCACACACACACCCTGTGACCAGCACCTCATAGACCCCCAGCATCACACACACACCCTGTGACCAGCACCTCATAGACCCCCAGCATCACGCACACACCCTGTGACAAGCATCTCATAGACCCCCAGCATCACACACACACACACCTGTGACCAGCACCTCATAGACCCCCATTATCACACACACACCCTGTGACCAGCACCTCATAGACCCCCAGCATCACACACACACCCCCTGTGACCAGCATCTCATAGACCCCCAGCATCACACACACCCTGTGACCAGCACCTCATAGACCCCCAGCATCACACACACACCCTGTGACCAGCATCTCATAGACCCCCAGCATCACACACACACCCTGTGACCAGCACCTCATAGACCCCCAGCATCACACACACCCCCCTGTGACCAGCACCTCATAGACCCCCAGCATCACACACACACCCCTGTGACCAGCACCTCATAGACCCCAGCATCACACACACACACCCCTGTGACCAGCACCTCATAGACCCCCAGCATCACACACACACACACCCTATGACCAGCACCTCATAGACCCCCAGCATCACACACACACCCCTGTGACCAGCACCTCATAGACCCCCAGCATCGCACACACACCCCTGTGACCAGCACCTCATAGACCCCCAGCATCGCACACACACCCCTGTGACCAGCACCTCATAGACCCCCAGCATCACACACACACCCTGTGACCAGCACCTCATAGACCCCCAGCATCACGCACACACCCTGTGACCAGCATCTCATAGACCCCCAGCATCACACACACACACCCCTGTGACCAGCACCTCATAGACCCCCAGCGTCACACACACACCCTGTGACCAGCACCTCATAGACCCCCAGCATCACACACACACCCCCTGTGACCAGCATCTCATAGACCCCCAGCATCACGCACACACCCTGTGACCAGCATCTCATAGACCCCCAGCATCACACACACACACCCCTGTGACCAGCACCTCATAGACCCCCAGCGTCACACACACACCCTGTGACCAGCACCTCATAGACCCCCAGCATCACACACACACCCCCTGTGACCAGCATCTCATAGACCCCCAGCATCACACACACCCTGTGACCAGCACCTCATAAACCCCCAGCATCACACACACACCCTGTGACCAGCATCTCATAGACCCCCAGCATCACACACACACCCCTGTGATCAGCAGCTCATAGACCCCCAGCATCACACACACACACACCCCTGTGACCAACATCTCATAGACCCCCAGCATCACACACACCCCCCTGTGACCAGCACCTCATAGACCCCCAGCATCACACACACCCCCCTGTGACCAGCATCTCATAGACCCCCAGCATCACACACACACCCCTGTGCCAGCACCTCATAGACCCCCAGCATCACACACACACACCCTGTGACCAGCACCTCATAGACCCCCAGCATCACACACACACCCCTGTGACCAGCACCTCATAGACCCCCAGCATCACACACACACCCCTGTGACCAGCACCTCATAGACCCCCAGCATCACACACACACACACCCTGTGACCAGCACCTCATAGACCCCCAGCATCACACACACACACCCTGTGACCAGCACCTCATAGACCCCCAGCATCACACACACACACCCTGTGACCAGCACCTCATAGACCCCCAGCATCACACACACACCCTGTGACCAGCACCTCATAGACCCCCAGCATCACACACACACCCCCTGTGACCAGCACCTCATAGACCCCCAGCATCACACACACCCCCCTGTGACCAGCATCTCATAGACCCCCAGCATCACACACACACCCTGTGACCAGCACCTCATAGACCCCCAGCATTACACACACACCCTGTGACCAGCACCTCATAGACCCCCAGCATCACACACACACACCCTGTGACCAGCACCTCATAGACCCCCAGCATCACACACACACCCTGTGACCAGCACCTCATAGACCCCCAGCATCACACACACACCCCTGTGACCAGCACCTCATAGACCCCCAGCATCACACACACACCCCTGTGACCAGCACCTCATAGACCCCCAGCATCACACACACACCCCTGTGACCAGCACCTCATAGACCCCCAGCATCACACACACACCCCTGTGACCAGCACCTCATAGACCCCCAGCATCACACACACACCCTGTGACCAGCACCTCATAGACCCCCAGCATCACACACACACCCTGTGACCAGCACCTCATAGACCCCCAGCATCACACACACACCCTGTGACCAGCACCTCATAGACCCCCAGCATCACACACACACCCCTGTGACCAGCAACTCATAGACCCCCAGCATCACACACACACACCCTGTGACCAGCACCTCATAGACCCCCAGCATCACACACACACCCTGTGATCAGCACCTCATAGACCCCCAGCATCACACACACACCCTGTGACCAGCACCTCATAGACCCCCAGCATCACACACACACACCCTGTGACCAGCACCTCATAGACCCCCAGCATTACACACACACCCTATGACCAGCACCTCATAGACCCCCAGCATCACACACACACCCTGTGACCAGCACCTCATAGACCCCCAGCATCACACACACACCGTGTGACCAGCACCTCATAGACCCCCAGCATCACACACACACCCCTGTGACCAGCACCTCATAGACCCCCAGCATCACACACACACCCCTGTGACCAGCACCTCATAGACCCCCAGCATCACACACACACCCCTGTGACCAGCACCTCATAGACCCCCAGCATCACACACACACCCCTGTGACCAGCACCTCATAGACCCCCAGCATCACACACACCCCCCTGTGACCAGCACCTCATAGACCCCCAGCATCACACACACCCCCCTGTGACCAGCACCTCATAGACCCCCAGCATCACACACACCCTGTGACCAGCACCTCATAGACCCCCAGCATCACACACACACCCTGTGACGAGCACCTCATAGACCCCCAGCATCACACACACCCCCCTGTGACCAGCATCTCATAGACCCCCAGCATCACACACACACACCCTGTGACCAGCACCTCATAGACCCCCAGCATCACACACACACCCTGTGACCAGCATCACATAGACCCCCAGCATCACACACACCCCCCTGTGACCAGCACCTCATAGACCCCCAGCATCACACACACCCCCCTGTGACCAGCACTTCATAGACCACCAGCATCACACACACACCCTGTGACCAGCATCTCATAGACCCCCAGCATCACACACACACCCCTGTGACCAGCACCTCATAGACCCCCAGCATCACACACACACACCCCTGTGACCAGCACCTCATAGACCCCCAGCATCACACACACCCCCCTGTGACCAGCACCTCATAGACCCCCAGCATCACACACACACCCTGTGACCAGCACCTCAAAGACCCCCAGCATCACACACACACACCCTGTGACCAGCACCTCATAGACCCCCAGCATCACACACACACCCCTGTGACCAGCACTTCATAGACCACCAGCATCACACACACACCCTGTGACCAGCATCTCATAGACCCCCAGCATCACACACACACCCCTGTGACCAGCACCTCATAGACCCCCAGCATCACACACACACACCCCTGTGACCAGCACCTCATAGACCCCCAGCATCACACACACCCCCCTGTGACCAGCACCTCATAGACCCCCAGCATCACACACACCCTGTGACCAGCACCTCATAGACCCCCAGCATCACACACACACCCTGTGACGAGCACCTCATAGACCCCCAGCATCACACACATCCCCCTGTGACCAGCATCTCATAGACCCCCAGCATCACACACACACACCCTGTGACCAGCACCTCATCGACCCCCAGCATCACACACACACCCCTGTGACCAGCACCTCATAGACCCCCAGCATCACACACACACCCTGTGACCAGCACCTCATAGACCCCCAGCATCACACACACACCCCTGTGACCAGCACCTCATAGACCCCCAGCATCACACACACACACCCTGTGACCAGCACCTCAAAGACCCCCAGCATCACACACACACACCCTGTGACCAGCACCTCATAGACCCCCAGCATCACACACACACCCCTGTGACCAGCACTTCATAGACCACCAGCATCACAAACACACCCTGTGACCAGCATCTCATAGACCCCCAGCATCACACACACACCCCTGTGACCAGCACCTCATAGACCCCCAGCATCACACACACACACCCCTGTGACCAGCACCTCATAGACCTCCAGCATCACACACACACCCCTGGGACCAGCACCTCATAGACCCCCAGCATCACACACACACCCATGTGACCAGCACCTCATAGACCCCTAGCATCACACACACACCCTGTGACCAGCACCTCATTGACCCCCAGCATCACACACACCCCTGTGACCAGCACCTCATAGACCCCCAGCATCACACACACCCCTGTGACCAGCACCTCATAGACCCCCAGCATCACACACACACACCCTGTGACCAGCACCTCATAGACCCCCAGCATCACACACACCCCTGTGACCAGCACCTCATATACCCCCAGCATCACACACACCCCTGTGACCAGCACCTCATAGACCCCCAGCATCACAAACACACCCTGTGACCAGCACCTCATAGACCCCCAGCATCACACACACACCCCTGTGACCAGCACCTCATAGACCCCCAGCATCACACACACACCCCTGTGACCAGCACCTTGACCAGCACCTTGTACAGCCCCAGCATCACACACACACCCTGTGACCAGCACCTCATAGACCCCCAGCATCACACACACACCCTGTGACCAGCACCTCATAGACCCCCAGCATCACACACACACCCTGTGACGAGCACCTCATAGACCCCCAGCATCACACACACACCCCTGTGACCAGCACCTCATAGACCCCCAGCATCACACACACCCCTGTGACCAGCACCTCATAGACCCCCAGCATCACACAAACACCCTGTGACCAGCACCTCATAGACCCCCAGCATCACACACACACCCTGTGACCAGCACCTCATAGACCCCCAGCATCACAAACACACCCTGTGACCAGCACCTCATAGACCCCCAGCATCACAAACACACCCTGTGACCAGCACCTCATAGACCCCCAGCATCACACACACACCCCTGTGACCAGCACCTCATAGACCCCCAGCATCACACACACACCCTGTGACCAGCACCTCATAGACCCCCAGCATCACACACACACCCCTGTGACCAGCACCTCATAGACCCCCAGCATCACACACACACCCCTGTGACCAGCACCTCATAGACCCCCAGCATCACACACACACCCTGTGACCAGCACCTCATAGACCCCCAGCATCACACACACACACCCCTGTGACCAGCACCTCATAGACCCCCAGCATCACACACACACCCTGTGACCAGCACCTCATAGACCCCCAGCATCACACACACACACCCCTGTGACCAGCACCTCATAGACCCCCAGCATCACACACACACCCTGTGACCAGCACCTCATAGACCCCCAGCATCACACACACACCCTGTGACCAGCACCTCATAGACCCCCAGCACCTCATAGACCCCCAGCATCACACACACACCCTGTGACGAGCACCTCATAGACCCCCAGCATCACACACATCCCCCTGTGACCAGCATCTCATAGACCCCCAGCATCACACACACACACCCTGTGACCAGCACCTCATCGACCCCCAGCATCACACACACACCCCTGTGACCAGCACCTCATAGACCCCCAGCATCACACACACACCCTGTGACCAGCACCTCATAGACCCCCAGCATCACACACACACCCCTGTGACCAGCACCTCATAGACCCCCAGCATCACACACACACACCCTGTGACCAGCACCTCAAAGACCCCCAGCATCACACACACACACCCTGTGACCAGCACCTCATAGACCCCCAGCATCACACACACACCCCTGTGACCAGCACTTCATAGACCACCAGCATCACACACACACCCTGTGACCAGCATCTCATAGACCCCCAGCATCACACACACACCCCTGTGACCAGCACCTCATAGACCCCCAGCATCACACACACACACCCCTGTGACCAGCACCTCATAGACCTCCAGCATCACACACACACCCCTGGGACCAGCACCTCATAGACCCCCAGCATCACACACACACCCATGTGACCAGCACCTCATAGACCCCTAGCATCACACACACACCCTGTGACCAGCACCTCATTGACCCCCAGCATCACACACACCCCTGTGACCAGCACCTCATAGACCCCCAGCATCACACACACCCCTGTGACCAGCACCTCATAGACCCCCAGCATCACACACACACACCCTGTGACCAGCACCTCATAGACCCCCAGCATCACACACACCCCTGTGACCAGCACCTCATATACCCCCAGCATCACACACACCCCTGTGACCAGCACCTCATAGACCCCCAGCATCACAAACACACCCTGTGACCAGCACCTCATAGACCCCCAGCATCACACACACACCCCTGTGACCAGCACCTCATAGACCCCCAGCATCACACACACACCCCTGTGACCAGCACCTTGACCAGCACCTTGTACAGCCCCAGCATCACACACACACCCTGTGACCAGCACCTCATAGACCCCCAGCATCACACACACACCCTGTGACCAGCACCTCATAGACCCCCAGCATCACACACACACCCTGTGACGAGCACCTCATAGACCCCCAGCATCACACACACACCCCTGTGACCAGCACCTCATAGACCCCCAGCATCACACACACCCCTGTGACCAGCACCTCATAGACCCCCAGCATCACACAAACACCCTGTGACCAGCACCTCATAGACCCCCAGCATCACACACACACCCTGTGACCAGCACCTCATAGACCCCCAGCATCACAAACACACCCTGTGACCAGCACCTCATAGACCCCCAGCATCACAAACACACCCTGTGACCAGCACCTCATAGACCCCCAGCATCACACACACACCCCTGTGACCAGCACCTCATAGACCCCCAGCATCACACACACACCCTGTGACCAGCACCTCATAGACCCCCAGCATCACACACACACCCCTGTGACCAGCACCTCATAGACCCCCAGCATCACACACACACCCCTGTGACCAGCACCTCATAGACCCCCAGCATCACACACACACCCTGTGACCAGCACCTCATAGACCCCCAGCATCACACACACACACCCCTGTGACCAGCACCTCATAGACCCCCAGCATCACACACACACCCTGTGACCAGCACCTCATAGACCCCCAGCATCACACACACACACCCCTGTGACCAGCACCTCATAGACCCCCAGCATCACACACACACCCTGTGACCAGCACCTCATAGACCCCCAGCATCACACACACACCCTGTGACCAGCACCTCATAGACCCCCAGCATCACACACACACACCCTGTGACCAGCACCTCATAGACCCCCAGCATCACATAGACCCCCAGCATCACACACACACACACACCCTGTGACCAGCACCTCATAGACCCCCAGCATCACACACACACCCTGTGACCAGCACCTCATAGACCCCCAGCATCACACACACACCCTGTGACGAGCACCTCATAGACCCCCAGCATCACACACACACCCCTGTGACCAGCACCTCATAGACCCCCAGCATCACACACACCCCTGTGACCAGCACCTCATAGACCCCCAGCATCACACAAACACCCTGTGACCAGCACCTCATAGACCCCCAGCATCACACACACACCCTGTGACCAGCACCTCATAGACCCCCAGCATCACAAACACACCCTGTGACCAGCACCTCATAGACCCCCAGCATCACAAACACACCCTGTGACCAGCACCTCATAGACCCCCAGCATCACACACACACCCCTGTGACCAGCACCTCATAGACCCCCAGCATCACACACACACCCTGTGACCAGCACCTCATAGACCCCCAGCATCACACACACACCCCTGTGACCAGCACCTCATAGACCCCCAGCATCACACACACACCCCTGTGACCAGCACCTCATAGACCCCCAGCATCACACACACACCCTGTGACCAGCACCTCATAGACCCCCAGCATCACACACACACACCCCTGTGACCAGCACCTCATAGACCCCCAGCATCACACACACACCCTGTGACCAGCACCTCATAGACCCCCAGCATCACACACACACACCCCTGTGACCAGCACCTCATAGACCCCCAGCATCACACACACACCCTGTGACCAGCACCTCATAGACCCCCAGCATCACACACACACCCTGTGACCAGCACCTCATAGACCCCCAGCATCACACACACACACCCTGTGACCAGCACCTCATAGACCCCCAGCATCACATAGACCCCCAGCATCACACACACACACACACCCTGTGACCAGCACCTCATAGACCCCCAGCATCACACACACACCCTGTGACCAGCACCTCATAGACCCCCAGCATCACACACACACCCTATGACCAGCACCTCATAGACCCCCAGCATCACACACACACCCTGTGACCAGCATCTCATAGACCCCCAGCATCACACACACACCCTGTGACCAGCACCTCATAGACCCCCAACATCACACACACACCCTGTGACCAGCACCTCATAGACCCCCAGCATCACACACACACCCTGTGACCAGCATCTCATAGACCCCCAGCATCACACACACACACCCTGTGACCAGCACCTCATAGACCCCCAGCATCACACACACACCCTGTGACCAGCACCTCATAGACCCCCAGCATCACACACACACCCTGTGACCAGCACCTCATAGACCCCCAGCATCACACACACACCCCTGTGACCAGCACCTCATAGACCCCCAGCATCACACACACACACCCTGTGACCAGCACCTCATAGACCCCCAGCATCACACACACACCCTGTGACCAGCACCTCATAGACCCCCAGCATCACACACACACCCTGTGACCAGCACCTCATAGACCCCCAGCATCACACACACACCCTGTGACCAGCACCTCATAGACCCCCAGCATCACACACACACCCTGTGACCAGCACCTCATAGACCCCCCAGCATCACACACACACACCCTGTGACCAGCACCTCATAGACCCCCAGCATCACACACACACCCTGTGACCAGCACCTCATAGACCCCCAGCATCACACACACACCCCTGTGACCAGCACCTCATAGACCCCCAGCATCACACACACACCCCTGTGACCAGCACCTCATAGACCCCCAGCATCACACACACACCCTGTGACCAGCACCTCATAGACCCCCAGCATCACACACACACCCTGTGACCAGCACCTCATAGACCCCCAGCATCACACACACACCCTGTGACCAGCACCTCATAGACCCCCAGCATCACACACACACCCCTGTGACCAGCACCTCATAGACCCCCAGCATCACACACACACCCTGTGACCAGCACCTCATAGACCCCCAGCATCACACACACACCCCTGTGACCAGCACCTCATAGACCCCCAGCATCACACACACACCCCTGTGACCAGCACCTCATAGACCCCCAGCATCACACACACACACCCCTGTGACCAGCACCTCATAGACCCCCAGCATCACACACACACACACCCCTGTGACCAGCACCTCATAGACCCCCAGCATCACACACACCCCCCTGTGACCAGCACCTCATTGACCCCCAGCATCACACACACACCCTGTGACCAGCACCTCATAGACCCCCAGCATCACACACACACCCTGTGACCAGCACCTCATAGACCCCCAGCATCACACACACACCCCTGTGACCAGCATCTCATAGACCCCCAGCATCACACACACACCCTGTGACCAGCGCCTTGTACAGCCCCAGCATCACACACACACACCCTGTGACCAGCACCTCATAGACCCCCAGCATCACACACACACCCTGTGACCAGCACCTCATAGACCCCCAGCATCACACACACACCCCTGTGACCAGCATCTCATAGACCCCCAGCATCACACACACACCCTGTGACCAGCGCCTTGTACAGCCCCAGCATCACACACACACCCTGTGACCAGCACCTCATAGACCCCCAGCATCACACACACACCCCTGTGACCAGCACCTCATAGACCCCCAGCATCACACACACCCCCCCCTGTGACCAGCATCTCATAGACCCCCAGCATCACACACACCCCCTGTGACCAGCACCTCATAGACCCCCAGCATCACACACACCCCCCTGTGACCAGCACCTCATAGACCCCCAGCATCACACACACCCCCCCCTGTGACCAGCATCTCATAGACCCCCAGCATCACACACACCCACTGTGACCAGCACCTCATAGACCCCCAGCATCACACACACCCCCCTGTGACCAGCACCTCATAGACCCCCAGCATCACACACACCCCCCTGTGACCAGCATCTCATAGACCCCCAGCATCACACACACACACCCTGTGACCAGCATCTCATAGACCCCCAGCATCTCATAGACCCCCAGCATCACACACACACCCTGTGACCAGCACCTCATAGACCCCCAGCATCACACACACACCCCTGTGACCAGCACCTCATAGACCCCCAGCATTACACACACACCCCTGTGACCAGCACCTCATAGACCCCCAGCATCACACACACACCCTGTGACCAGCACCTCAAAGACCCCCAGCATCACACACACACACCCTGTGACCAGCACCTCATAGACCCCCAGCATCACACACACCCCCCTGTGACCAGCACGTCATAGACCCCCAGCATCACACACACCCTGTGACCAACACCTCATAGACCCCCAGCATCACACACACACACCCTGTGACCAGCACCTCATAGACCCCCAGCATCACACACACACCCCTGTGACCAGCACCTCATAGACCCCCAGCATCACACACACACACCCTGTGACCAGCATCACATAGACCCCCAGCATCACACACACACCCCTGTGACCAGCACCTCATAGACCCCCAGCATCACACACACCCCCCTGTGACCAGCATCTCATAGACCCCCAGCATCACACACACACACCCTGTGACCAGCATCTCATAGACCCCCAGCATCACACACACACCCTGTGACCAGCACCTCATAGACCCCCAGCATCACACACACACCCCTGTGACCAGCACCTCATAGACCCCCAGCATCACACACACACCCCTGTGACCAGCACCTCATAGACCCCCAGCATCACACACACACCCTGTGACCAGCACCTCAAAGACCCCCAGCATCACACACACACACCCTGTGACCAGCACCTCATAGACCCCCAGCATCACACACACACCCCTGTGACCAGCACTTCATAGACCACCAGCATCACACACACACCCTGTGACCAGCATTTCATAGACCCCCAGCATCACACACACACCCCTGTGACCAGCACCTCATAGACCCCCAGCATCACACACACACACCCCTGTGACCAGCACCTCATAGACCTCCAGCATCACACACACACCCCTGGGACCAGCACCTCATAGACCCCCAGCATCACACACACACCCATGGGACCAGCACCTCATAGACCCCTAGCATCACACACACACCCTGTGACCAGCACCTCATAGACCCCCAGCATCACACACACCCCTGTGACCAGCACCTCATAGACCCCCAGCATCACACACACCCCTGTGACCAGCACCTCATAGACCCCCAGCATCACACACACACACCCTGTGACCAGCACCTCATAGACCCCCAGCATCACACACACCCCTGTGACCAGCACCTCATATACCCCCAGCATCACACACACCCCTGTGACCAGCACCTCATAGACCCCCAGCATCACACACACACCCCTGTGACCAGCACCTTGACCAGCACCTTGTACAGCCCCAGCATCACACAAACACCCTGTGACCAGCACCTCATAGACCCCCAGCATCACACACACACCCTGTGACCAGCACCTCATAGACCCCCAGCATCACACACACACCCTGTGACGAGCACCTCATAGACCCCCAGCATCACACACACACCCCTGTGACCAGCACCTCATAGACCCCCAGCATCACACACACACCCCTGTGACCAGCACCTCATAGACCCCCAGCATCACACACACCCCTGTGACCAGCACCTCATAGACCCCCAGCATCACACACACACCCTGTGACCAGCACCTCATAGACCCCCAGCATCACACACACACCCTGTGACCAGCACCTCATAGACCCCCAGCATCACAAACACACCCTGTGACCAGCACCTCATAGACCCCCAGCATCACACACACACACCCTGTGACCAGCACCTCATAGACCCCCAGCATCACACACACACACCCTGTGACCAGCACCTCATAGACCCCCAGCATCACACACACACCCTGTGACCAGCACCTCATAGACCCCCAGCATCACACACACACCCTGTGACCAGCACCTCATAGACCCCCAGCATCACACACACACACCCCTGTGACCAGCACCTCATAGACCCCCAGCATCACACACACACCCTGTGACCAGCACCTCATAGACCCCCAGCATCACACACACACACCCTGTGACCAGCACCTCATAGACCCCCAGCATCACACACACACACCCTGTGACCAGCACCTCATAGACCCCCAGCATCACACACACACCCTGTGACCAGCACCTCATAGACCCCCAGCATCACACACACACCCTGTGACCAGCATCTCATAGACCCCCAGCATCACACACACACCCTATGACCAGCACCTCATAGACCCCCAGCATCACACACACACCCTGTGACCAGCATCTCATAGACCCCCAGCATCACACACACACCCTGTGACCAGCACCTCATAGACCCCCAACATCACACACACACCCTGTGACCAGCACCTCATAGACCCCCAGCATCACACACACACCCTGTGGCCAGCATCTCATAGACCCCCAGCATCACACACACACCCTGTGACCAGCACCTCATAGACCCCCAGCATCACACACACACCCTGTGACCAGCACCTCATAGACCCCCAGCATCACACACACACCCCTGTGACCAGCATCTCATAGACCCCCAGCATCACACACACCCCTGTGACCAGCACCTCATAGAACCCCAGCATCACACACACACCCTGTGACCAGCACCTCATAGACCCCCAGCATCACACACACACACACCCTGTGACCAGCATCTCATAGACCCCCAGCATCACACACACACCCTGTGACCAGCACCTCATAGACCCCCAGCATCACACACACACCCTGTAACCAGCACCTCATAGACCCCCAGCATCACACACACACCCTGTGACCAGCACCTCATAGACCCCCAGCATCACACACACACCCCTGTGACCAGCACCTCATAGACCCCCAGCATCACACACACACCCCTGTGACCAGCACCTCATAGACCCCCAGCATCACACACACACCCTGTGACCAGCACCTCATAGACCCCCAGCATCACACACACACCCTGTGACCAGCACCTCATAGACCCCCAGCATCACACACACACCCTGTGACCAGCACCTCATAGACCCCCAGCATCACACACACACCCTGTGACCAGCACCTCATAGACCCCCAGCATCACACACACACCCCTGTGACCAGCACCTCATAGACCCCCAGCATCACACACACACCCCTGTGACCAGCACCTCATAGACCCCCAGCATCACACACACACCCCTGTGACCAGCATCTCATAGACCCCCAGCATCACACACCCCCCTGTGACCAACGCCTTTACAGCCCCAGCATCACACACACACACCCTGTGACCAGCGCCTTGTACAGCCCCAGCATCACACACACCCCCCCCTTGTGACCAATGCCTTGTACAGCCCCAGCATCACACACACCCTGTGACCAGCGCCTTGTACAGCCCCAGCATCACACACACCACCCCCTGTGACCAATGCCTTGTACAGCCCCAGCATCACACACACACACCCTGTGACCAGCACCTTATACAGCCCCAGCATCACATCCCTGTTTTTGTATACAAGCCCTCTTGAAATAAATGCCAACATTGTGTTTGCTTTCTTTACTGCTGATTCGACTTGCAGATTAACGTTTTGGGAATCCTGCACCAGCTCCCAAGTCCCTTTGCACCTCTGATTTCTGGATTCTCTCCACATTTAGAAAATAGCCTAGGTTACAGGGAAAAGCAGGGGTTGAGAG
>NW_027603298.1:0-17613 GCF_053455715.1 Rhinoraja longicauda
TAGTGATGGGTCTGGATAAGCCGTGACATTATCAGTGTGGTTAGTGATGGGTCTGGATAAGCAGTGACATTATCAGTGTGGTCAGTGATGGGTCTGGATAAGCAGTGACACTATCAGTAATTAATCTCATCTCTAATGAGCTCTCACTGCATCTTGCTGTTCTATCCACGTTGGCCGTTGCAGACGTTTTTATTTGTTATTTTCATTTTAATAGGCAGTGGTTAAAATGAATAAATATCTTTCTCCTCCATACATGTGAGTAACACATAATGCGTCTCCCCAACACTCCTCACTCTCTCTGCCTCTCTCCCTCCCCCTACGTCCATTCTCTCTCTCCCATACCGATCCCGCGTCTCTCTCCCCAATTTTCTGACCGTCTGACTTCCCATCACCTCCCCTCTCTCCACACTCCTCCCCACTCTCTCCCGACACTCCCCTCTGTCCTGCCACCTCCAATCTCTCTCCCCACACACCTCCCCATCTCTCTCCACACCCCCTCTCTCCCCACTCTCCTCTCATTCTCCACCCCACACTCTGTCTTTCTCCCCACACACTCACCACTCCTCTCATTCTGTGTCCCCACACTCCTCCCCCTCTGTCTCCCCCATTCCCCCTCTCTCTCCCCACATTCCCCCTCATTCCCCACACACCTCCACCTCTATCTCCTCACCTCTCTCCCCCGTTCGTCCATTCTCTGCCCCATCTCTCTCTCCCCACATACCTCCCCTCTCTCGCCTCACTCCTTCCTCTATCCCTCCCCTCCCATTTCTCTGCCACATTCCCCCACTCACTCCCCACTCCTCCACTCTCTCCCATCACTCCTCTTGTACCTCTTTCCCCTGTACCCCTCGCTCTCGCTACATTCCTCCCCTACCCTCGTTTCACTCTCCCCACTCATCCCCTCCATCCTCAGATTCCTCTAACTCGCTCTCCACACTATCCTTCCTCCCTCTCTTTCACACTCCTCCCACACTGTCTCCCCACTCCTCCCCCTCTCCCCACACTCCTCCCGTTCTCTTGCTACATTTTCCTATCTCCCCCACCCACCTCCTCTCCCTCTCCCACACTCCCCCCTGCATCCTTTCTCTCTCCACACAATCCCTCCTCCCGTTCTCTCACACTCCTCTCCCTCCGTATCCCCACTCCTCCCCTCCCTCTCCCCACAGTCCTCCCCTCTCAATTCCCACATTCCTCCTTTCTCTCCACAATCCCCCTCCTCCCCAACATTCCTTCCTCTCTCTCACCCCACACACCTTCCTCTCTCCCACACCCACCTCCTCTCCCTCTTCCCCACTCCACCCCCTCCATCCCCACATTCCTCCCACTCTCTCTCCACACAAACCTTCCTCCCTCTCTCTCACACTCCTCCCTCCCCTGTCCCCTAAAACCACCTTTCTCCCCACACTCCTCCCCATCATTCTCCCCACACTCCCCGTCTCTCTCCACACTCCCCGCTCGCTCACCACGGTCATCCTGCCTCCTCTCTCTCCCCACTACCTCTCTCTCCCCACACTATTAAATTCCTCTCCCCACACTCCCTTTCTTCCCACCCTCCATCCCCACAATCCTCCTCCTTTCTCTCCACTCCTCCCCTTTCTCTCCCCACACAGCTCTCTTTCTCCCCACACTCATCTCCTCTTCCTCCCCACACTCTTCACTCTCTTTCTCTCTGGATAAGTAGTGACATTATCAGTGTGGTCAGCGATGGGTCTGGACAAGCAGTGACATTATCAGTGTGGTCAGTGATGGGTCTGGATAAGCAGTGACATTATCAGTGTGGTCAGTGATGGGTCTGGATAAGCAGTGACATTATCAGTTTGGTCAGTGATGGGTCTGGATAAGCAGTAACATTATCAGTGTGGTCAGTGATGGGTCTGGATAAGCAGTGGCATTATCAGTGTTGTCAATGAATGGTCTGGATAAGCAGTGACATTATCAGCGTGGTCAGTGATGGGTCTGGATAACCAGTGACATGATCTCATTAAATCTGACCCCGATGTTTTACATTTGATATGATGTAAAATAAAGCATCCTTTCTTTTTTTTCTCTTCAGTTTTTATTGATTTTTCACAGAGATATATACAAAACAGTACAACATCATGAACATAAATAAAATAAAATAATAAAAACAACAAAAATAAATGAATAAATAAACAAAGGAGATAAATAAATAAATACATTTGAATAAGACAGTGTGGTACACTTACCAAATAAAATATGAAAAAGTAACAATGTTGGTTATCTAGAAATATTTCAATATTCGCACAAACATAACATCTAGTTCCATATAACACAATCTTCCAATATCTAGCTCGGCATTTATCTAGTTGGTGTCATGACTCAAATAAACGATCAATTTTTCCCAGATCCTCTCAAAGAATCCCTTCTTTTTAATTCAAATGTTCGACTCTAAAGGGTTAACTCAAGTTCAGTATCCATAATTAATCTAAACTTTAATGAGCACGAACTCTATATTGCTGCTCTATCCACGCTGGTAAACACGGCAGCTGAAGATGCATTAACTTGTTATTTTCATCTTAATTAACACAGGTTAGAAATGCTAATTAACTCTCTCCGGCATACACTTGAAATAATAACACAAAATGCAGAAAATTAAAACGCAGCTTCAGATTTGAGAAAGGGTGAGTTGGGTAAATGTTCTGTGCGTTTCGCCCAATGGGAAATATTAGTTCCAGCCGGTGAACACGAGCTGTGGCTCTGTTCAATCTGCAGTTTATTTTGTAGTGAACTACTTTAGGCCAGTTGACAGGTAGAAGTCAATTCAAACCCACAGACCAGACAGTAAGGTCGGTCTGAGAGTAAATGACCAACTCATCTGTCTGGGCTGTCCACACAGCGGCACAGAGAAAGATGCCACACACGCAGACTTCATTTATGTGCTTATTTATCATGCAATTCAAGAGAGCATATCTCCCATCATGCAGTGTAAACCTGGCACACGTAGAAACTGAAATAAACACTTCAATGATCAGGGACTGTTATCAAAAATGACCAATATATATGACAGGCAAATCCCATGATTTCAAGGTTAGAGTTCTGTGGTAACAGAATATCCAAGGGCCATTTAAAAGCAGTATATTTGTTAGTGCTGTACCTGGCGCAACGTTTGGCCAAAGGCTGCCGTGTTTCATGGGGTGGGATGGTGCATTTTAGTTCATCTGAAGTATTCCCATTTACCGGCATATGAATCATCTCCCTCTAAACCATTCCCTTCATGTACCTGTCCAAATGACTTTGTGTTGATATTACTATGTTACCTATGATACCCTGCCCCTCCATGAGATCACTCCACTGCCTGCTGCGCTTCATGAAATAAAGTCCTCGCAGCCCAGCCTTTCCCTGTATCTCCGACCCTTGTTTTATGGCAACGTGTTGTAAAATATTTTGAGGACTCTTTACAAATTAGTGGCATATTTCCTAAACATGCTGACGAAAAATTATACACGTTATTCCAAGTGCGTCCTCACCAACGTCTTGTCGAACTGAATATAATTTTCCAACTTCTAAATTTTATTCACTGATTGATGAAGACAGTGCTTCAAAAAACCTTCTCCACCACCCCACCTCCCTGTTTCGTCCCTTTTCTTTGAACTATGTAACATAGAAACTTGGAAACATAGAAAATAGGTGCAGGGGGAGGCCATTAGACCCTTCGAGCGAGCACCGCCATTCATGGTGATCATGGCTGATCATCCACAATCAGTAACCTGTGCCTGCCTTCTCCCCATATCGCTTGATTCCACCATCCCCTAGAGTTCTGTCTAACTCTCTTTCAAATTCATCCAGTGAATTGCCTCCATTGCCTTTTGTGGCAGAAAATTCCATAAATTCACAAGTCTCTGGGTGAAAAAGTTTCTTCTCACCTCAGTTTTAAATGGCCTCCCCTTTATTCTTAGACTTTGGCTCCTGGTACTAGACTCCCCCAACTTTGGAAATATTTTTCTTACATCTAGCTTGTCCAGTACTTTTATAATTTTATACGTCTCTATAAGATCCCCTTCATCCTTCTAAACTCCAGTAAATACAAGCCCAGTCTTTCCAATCTTTCCTAATATGACAGTCCCGCCATCCCAGGGATTAACCTCGTGAACATATGGCGCACTGCCTCAACGTCCTTCCTCAAATTATGAGACCAAAAAATACAACTGCAAAAGATCCTCTTTGCACCTTTATTCAAATCCTCTCGTAATGAAGGCCAACATGCCATTATCTTTCTTCCATGCCTGCTGTACCTGCACGCTTACTTTCAGTGACTGGTGTACAAGGACACCCAGGTCGTGTTGTACTTCCCCGTTACCTCATCTGACACCATTGAGATAGTAATCTGTCTCTTTGTTTATGCTGCCAAAGTGGATAACCTCACATTTATCCACATTATATTGCATCTGCCATGCATCTGCCCACTCACTCAACCTGGCGTAGTCACCCTGCAACCTCTTAACATCCTCTTTGCAGTTCACACTGTCACCCAGCATTGTGTCATCTGCAGACTTGCTGGAGTTACTTCTAATGTATGGATCCCTTTGCTCTACAACACTCCCTAGCTAACTACCATTCACGGTAACGATCATGCCCTGATTTTACTTCAAAAATTAAAATCTCACACTTATCTGGAAGAAACACCGTTTGCTATTTCTCAGCCCATTTTCCAATTTGAAAAGTTCCTGCTTTAATTCTTGCTAAACATTTTCAGTCTGTGATACCATCTACTTTAGTGTCAACTGCAAACTTAAAAATTAGTCTTTGTACAATTTCATGCAACTCATTGATATGGATGACAAACAACATTGAGCTCAGCACAGATCTAATCTGTCTTCTAACTATTCATTCCAGATAACATCCTGGTGAACCTGTTCTGCACTGTCTCTGGCAATAGGACATAATTTCCATGATATGGTGACCATAACTACACAAAAGGGCCTCGCAGATATTTGAAGCACAACTGAGGAGGCCGCTGCACGTGGAGGAGCAGTTAAGTCTTGATTTTTCTATAATTTCATGTTCAGCTGCAGTGCAGGTTTGTTCAGAATCAGACGCAGATTGGAAATGAAACCATCTGTGAATTCTGGGGTGTCAGTCCCGATGAGCTGGAACCGAGACAAAAAGATGCATTAACTGTAGAGCAGAGGGATCTAGCACGACAGGTACACAGTGCGTTAAATGTAGCGTCATAGGTAAATAGTTTGGTCGAAAAGGCTTTAGGCACATTGGCCTTCATCAGCGAGAGCTTTGAGTTTTGAAGTTGGGAGGTCATGTTGCAATTGTTTAAGACGTTGGTGAGTCCATATTTAGATTATTGTGTTCAGTGTTGGGCACCGTAGTATCGGGAAAATGGTGTAAATCTGCAAAGGGCGTAGAGCAGATTTACGAGGATGTTGCCAGGACTGGTGGGCCTGGTCTACAGCCACAGATTCAGCAGGCTAGTAATTTATTCTTTGATGCGCAGGATTAACTGGGGTGATCTTTTAGAGGTGAACAAAATAATGAAAGGAATACACCTGGCAGGCGCACAGAGAAGGGGAAGCAAGAACCATGGGACGGAGGTTTAAGATGAGGTGGGAACATTTCATCGGAACCTGAGGGGTAATTTATCACACAAAGTTTGGTGGGTGAATGGAACGAGTTGCCAGAGGAGGTTTTTCAGGCCGGTGCTCATAGAGTCATGGAGTGATACGTTGTGGAAACAGGCCCTTCGGCCCAACTTGCCCACACCGTCCAACATGTCCCTGCTCCCACCTGCCTCCGTTTCATCCATATCCCTCCAAACCCGTCCTATTCGTGTACCTGTCTAACAATTTCTTAAATGTTGGGATTGTCCCTGCCTCAACTACCTCTTCTGGCAGCTTGTTCCATGCATCCACCATCCTTTGTGTGAAAGAGTTATCCCTCCGATTCCAATGACAGCTTTTCCTATTCATGTTAAAAGTATGTCCTCTGGAGCTCGATTCTCGTACTCAGGGCAAGAGAATCTGTGCATTTATCCGATCAATTCCTCTCATGATCAAATACACCTAAATAAGATCACCCCTCTTCCTCTTGTGCTCCAATGGATAGTCCGAGCCTACTCAACCTCTTCCTACAGGTCAGACACTGGCACTATCCTCGTAAAATGTACCTGGAACGTTTCCAGTTTGGCAACGTCTTTCCTATAACACGGTACCCAGAACAGAACATAATACTCCAAATGCAGCCTCACGAAGGTCTTATATTACTGCAACATGACCTCCCAACATCCATACTCCATACTCTGGCTGATAAAGGCCAATGTGCCAAAAGCCTTTTTGTCAACACCAGATCGACCTGTGCTTCCGCCTTCAAGGAACTGTGCACCTGCACTCCTAGATCCCTCTGCCCTACAACACTACCCAGAACCCTACCATTCACTGTGTCGGTCCTGCCCAGGTTAGATTTCTCAAAATGCAATACCTCACTTTGCAATACCATACTTTGATTTGACTATAGGAGTAAAGAGGTCCTTCTGCATTTGTATAGGGCAATGGTGCGACTACATCTGGAATATTGTGTGCAGTTTTGGTCTCCTAATTTGAGGAAGGACATCCTTGCGATTGAGGCAGTGCATCGTTGAATCACGAGGTTAATCCCCGGGATGGCGGGACTGTCAAATGAGGAAAGATTGGAAAGACTGGGCTTGTATTCACTGGAATTCAGATGTATGAGATGGAATCTTATAGAAATGGATAAAATTATAAAAGGACTGGAGAAGCTAGATGCAGGAAAAAAAATCCCGATGTTGGGGGAGTCCAGAACAAGGGGGCACAGTCTAAGATTAAAGGGGAGGCCATTTCAAACTGAGGTGAAAAAAAACTTTTTCACCCAGAGAGTTGTGAATTTGTGGAATTCTCTGCCTACGAAGGCAGTGGAGGCCAACACACTGGATGAATTTACAAGAGAGTTAGCTGGAGTTCTAGGGCCAAGCGGAATCAATGGATATGGGGAGAAGGCAGGCACAGGTTACTGATTGTGGATGCTTTGCCATGATCACAATGCACGGCGGTGCTGGCTAGAAGGGCCAAATGGCTTCCTCCTGCACCTATTTTCTATGTTTCTATGCTTCTCATATTTATCTGCATTAATTCCATCAACCATTCCTCAGTACACGTGACTAATCGATAAAGATCATATTGCACTTCATAACAAACATCTTTACTGACTGCAAAACAACTCACTTTTGTTTCAACTACAAACTTGCTAATCTTGCCGCTGCGTGATCTCATCCAAATCTTTGATATAGATGACAAACAGTAACGGGCCCAGCAGCGAACCCTGACGCATGCCACTAGTCACTGGCGTCCAGTCTGAGAAGCAACCTTCCACTATCACCCTCTGCTTCCTTCCATGAAGCCAATTTGCTATCCATTCAGCTATCTCTCCTTGCGTCTCATGCGATCTAACCTTCAAGAGCAAGCTACCACGAGGAACCTTCTCGAATACAATGCTGAAGTCCATGTATTCAATATCTACAGGTCTGCCCTGATCGACCTTTTTTGCTCACTTCTTAGAAAAGCTGACTATAAAAGGTACTATCAGGTACAGAGATACTAAAGCTACTCATTATAAAATGTATTATATTAAGGTGCTAACACAAAAATACTCTCTCAAACTTGAAGGACCATTTAGACAGGCATCGATTAGCCATTGATAGGAATATGTGCCGATCGAAGGCAGGTGGGACTAGTGTGGATGAGACATGTTGGCCAGTGTGGGCAGTCTGGGCCGAAGCCTCTAAGATTCTCTGACTCCATGTCTCTATAACTGGAGGGTGTGTGCACAAATAGGGCAGTAAGACATTCCTCACTTGTCCATAGATCTCTGTCCTGGGATCGGAGAACAGATTCACTTCGAAACATAGAAACATAGAAAATAGGTGCAGGAGGAGGCCATTAGGCCCTTCGAGCCAGCACCGCCATTCTTTGTTACCATGGCTGATCATCCACTTCAAGCCAAATCATGTTAATCACACTTGTTTTTTAACATTAACAGTCAGAGTTTCTGTTCAATGGTTAGCTGTGGGTCAGTAACCTGCATATTTGTTCAATCATCTACCGTGGCTCAGCACGAGGCCAATGTTGCCAATGATTTCACTGGTGAAAATATATCTGAGCATTGTGCGACGGAACTGGGAACTGGTTGTTATGTGAGATGTCCTTGGAATGGATGATTCAAAGAAATTACCTGTGTGTGACGTCAGTGCAGTCAGTGATGGGTCTGGATAAGCAGTGACATTATCAGTGTGGTCAGTGATGGCTATGGATAAACAGTGACATTATCAGTGTGGTCAGTGATGGGTCTGGATAAACAGTGACATTATCAGGGGGGTCAGTGATGGGTCTGGATAAACAGTGACATTATCAGTGTGGTCAGTGATGGCTATGGATAAGCAGTGACATTATCAGTGTGGTCAGTGATGGGTCTGGATAAGCAGTGACATTATCAGTGTGGTCAATGATGGGTCTGGATAAGCAGTGTCATTATCAGTGTGGTCAGTGATGGGTCTGGATAAGCAGTGACATTATCAGTGTGGTCAGTGATGGGTCTGAATAAGCAGTGACATTATCAGTGCGGTCAGTGGTGGGTCGGGATAAGCAGTGACATTATCACTGATCTTATAATCTTATAGAAACATAAAATTCTTAAGGGATTGGACAGGCTGTATTAGAAAATATGTTCCCGATGTCGGGGGAGTCCGGGGGTCACAGTTTTAGAATAAGAGGTTTACTATTTAGGACTGATGTGAGGATAAACCTTTCACCCAGGGAGTTGTGAATCTGTGGAATTCTCTGCCACAGAAGGCAGTGGAGGCCAATTTACTGGATGCTTTCAAGCAAAAGTTAGATATAGCACTTCGGGTCACGGAAACAAAGGATATGGGGAGAAAGCAGGAACGGGTTACTGATTTAGGATGATCAGCCATGATCATGTTGAATGGTGGTGCAGGCTCGAGGGCCGAATGTCCCACTCCTGCAATTGTTTTCTATTTTTCTATGTTTCTCTGTCTAAGCATCAGGTTGTGATACTTCCATTTCATCTTACCTCCTGTGTTTTATATTTTATACCAAAGTGGATAACAAACATATGATTTGCATTATTGCAGATGTTTGACCGTAAAGGGTTAACGTACGTTCAGTATCTGTAATTAATCTCATCTGCAATGAGCACTAACTCCATCTTGCTGCTCTATCCACGCTGGTAAACACGGCAGGTGAAGATGCATTCATTTGCGATTTTCATTTTAATTAACAATCGTTATAAATACTAATTGCCTCTCTCCGGCACACAATTTAAAGAATAACATATAATGCTGAAAATTAAAAATCAGCTTCAGATCTGAGATAGGGAGAGTTGAGCAATTGTGCTGTGCCATTCACCCAGTGGGGAATATTAGTTCCAGCCGGTGAACACAAGGCAAGGTTCTGTTCAATCTGCAGTTTATTTTTTATTGAACTACTTCAGACCAGTTGACAGGTTGATGCTAATTCAAACCTACAGACCTGACAACAAAGACGGTCTGAGAGTTAATGACCAACTCACCCGTCTGGGCTGTCCACAATGGTTCAGAAACATAGAAACATAGAAAATAGTTGCAGGAATTTGCCATTTGGCCATTTGAGCCAGGACCGCCATTCAATATGATCAAGGCCGACCATCCTAAATCAGTACCCCGTTCCTGCTTTCTCCCCATGCAGCTTTATTCCGTTAGCAGTAAGAGCCATATCTGACTCTCTCTTGAAAACCTCCTGTGAATTGGCCTCCACTGACTTCTGTGGCAGAGAATTCCACAGATTCACAATTCATCTCAACTGGGGAGGTCGACGACAGATTAGTTTTTCCTCATCTCGGTAATAATTGAGCTACCCCTTATTCGTAAACTGTGATCCCTTTTCTGGACTCCCACAACATCGGGAACATTTTTCCTGTATCTAGCCTGTCCAATCCCTTAAGATATGTATATGTGTAAGAAGGAACTGTAGATGCTGGTTTCAACAGATAGACACAAAAAGCTGGAGTAACTCAGCGGGACAGGCAGCATCTCTTGGGAGAAGAAATAGGTGGAGACCCTTCTTCAGAATTCTGTATGTTTCGACAAGATCCTCTCTCATCCTAAATTCCAGTGAAGTTAAGAGAGCTCTCACGCACACTCAGTCTGTATTTCTGTGCCTATTTATTAATTAGTTCAAGAGAGCATTTCTCCCTTCCTGTTGTGTATATCTGGTACACATAGAAACTGAAAGAAACACTTCAATGATCAGAGACATATTAAAACGACCAACGTATATGATAGGCAGTTATATCATTTTGTTGTTTAAACTGCAGGTGTGAGAACATTCGACACCTATTGGCGTTTAATTCCTCGGATTTCGAGGCTAGAGTTTAGTTTAAGGAGAGTGAAGCACCTGTTGGACACTTGCGAGGGAGATGAACAATGTGCCTCCGTTGTTGGTGACACCACCACCCAATACAGTATCGCCACTGTTGTGCAGTCAGTGATGTGTCTGCAATGTGGCTACAACTGGGGAGGCCGATGACAGAGCACATTAGTGATTACAGAACCGCTGATTCCAGTCATGTGAACAACAGGGAAACAGGCCCTTCAGCCCAGCGGTCCATGCGGAACGAGATACCTATCTACGGTAATCTCATTCACCTGTATTTGTCCCATATCCCTCCATTCCTATCCGAAACAAACGCCTGTCCAAATGCTGTTTATTTGCTGAGATGGTATCTGTCCCCACCGCCTCAAATGAAAAGATTGCACCATCTTTGAAGTCAGAATTCCCTTAAATCTCTCCCCTTTCGATTAAACGTAACTTCTCTGGGTTCAGATTCTCCCAGCCTGGGAAATAACTGCGACCATCTACTCAACCCTGCTGTAGTTGACATAATTTTACAAGCCTCAGTAAGGTCGTCCATGTACATTCTTGCTCCAATGAGATCAATCCCACCTGATCAAATCTGTCCTCAAACTAACGCTGTCCATTCCAGATAACATCCTGGTGAATCTGTTCACCACCGCCTCTGGCAATAGGACATCATTGGTATAATATGGTGACCAGAACTACACAAAAGGGCTTCGCAGATATTTGAAGTATGACTGAGGAGAGCGCTGCACTTGGAGGAGCAGTTAAGTCTTGATTATTCTTTATTTGGATGTTCAGCTGTAGTGCAAGTGTATTCACAATCAGACGCACATGGGAAGTGAAACCATCAGTGAGTTCAGAAGTGTCAGTACCGTTGACCTGGAAACGAGGCAGAAATGTGAATTAACTGTAGAACAAAGGGATATAGGACGACAGGTACATAGTGTGTTGAAATAGGTACATAGTGTCACAGGTTGATAGTGTGGTCAAAAAGTATTTTGTTACATTGGCCGTCTTTTGTCAGAGCATTGTGTATAGAGGTTATGTTGCGGTTGTGTAAGACGTTGGTGAGGCTGCATTTGGAATATTGTGTTCAGTTTTGGGCACCATGATACAGGAAAGATGGTGTCAATCTGGAAAGGTGATGGAGGAGATTTACGAGGATGTTGCCAAAACCCGTGGTGGGTGTGTGGAACGAACTTTCAGAGGAGGTAGTTCAGCCCTGTACTCATATAGTCATAGATAGATATGGTGTGGAATCAGGCCCTTCGGCCCAACTTGCCCACGTCAGCCAACAGGCCCCATCTACGCTAGTTCCACCTGTCTGCATTGGTCCATATCCCACCAAATCTGTCCTATTGATGTACCCAACCTGTCTAACTATTTCATAAACGTTGGGATAGTCCCCGCCTCAAATTCCTCATCTGGCAGTTTGTTCCATACATCCACCACCCATTGTGTGAAAACGTTACCCCTCAGATTCCTATTCAATCATTTCCCCTTCACCTTAAACGTATGTCCTCTGGACCTCGATTCTCCTACTAAGGGCAGGAGAACCTGAGCATCGCCCGATCTATTCCTTTCATGATCTAAAACACGTCTCTGAGATCACCCCTCATCCTCCTGCGTTCCATGGAGACCAATCGCACACAATTGATTCTGTCTACAAACTAATGCTGTCCATTCCAGATAACATCCTGGTGAATCTGTTCCACACTGTCTCTGGCAACACTCCCTCTCTTTCACACTCCTCTCTCTCCGTAGGTTAATTCCCGGAATGGCGGGATTGTCGTATATTGAAAGGCTGGAGCAATTAGGCTTATATGCACTGGAATTTAGAAGGATGAGGGGGGATCTTTTTGAAACATATAAGATAATTAGGGGATTGGCCACATTAGAGGCAGGAAACATGTTCCCAATGTTGGGGGAGTCCAGAACAAGGGGCCACAGTTTAAGAATAAGGGGTAGGCCATTTAGAACGGAGATGAGGAAGAACTTTTTCAGTCAGAGAGTGGTGAAGGTGTGGAATTCTCTGCCTCAGAAGGCAGTGGAGGTCAGTTCGTTGGATGCTTTCAAGAGAGAGCTGGATAGAGCTCTTAAGGATGGCGGAGTGAGGGGTATGGGGAGAAAGCAGGAACGGGGTACTGATTGAGAGTGATCAGCCATGATCGCATTGAATGGCGGTGCTGGCTCGAAGGGCTGAATGGCCTACTCCTGCACCTATTGTCTATTGTCTATTGTCTATTGCCCACTCCCCCCTCTCCCCACAGTCCTCCCCTCTCAATTCCCACATTCCTCATTTCTCTCCACAATCCCCATCCTCCCTCAACACTCCTCCCTCTCTCTCTCACCACACACCTTCCTCTCTCTCACACCCATCTCCTCTCCCTCTCCCCCACTCTCCCCCACTCCCCCCTCCATCCCCACATTCATCCCACTCCCCACACAATCCTTCCACCCTCTCTCTCACACTCCTCCCTCCCCATCCCCTAAAACCCCCTCTCTCCCCACAGTCCTCCCCGTCATTCTCCCCACAATCCCCCTCTCTCTCCTCACACTCCTCTCTCGCTCCCCACATTCATCCTGCCTACTCTATTTCCCCACTCCCTCTCTCTCCCCACACTATTCAATTCCTCTCCCCAAACCCCCTCCCTTCCCACCCTCCATCCCCTCCCTCCACTCCTCCCATTTCTCTCCCCACACACCTCCCTCTCTCTCCACGTTCCTCCCCTCTTCCTCCCCACACTCTTCACTCTCTTTCTCTCTGGATAAGCAGTGACATTATCAGTGTGGTCAGTGATGGGTCTGGATAAGCAGTGACATTATCAGTGTGGTCAGTGATGGGTCTGGATAAGCAGTGACATGATCTCATTAAATCTGCCCCCGATGTTTTACATTTGATATGATGTGAAATAAAGAATTCTTTCTTTTTTGTCTCTTCTGTTTTTATTGTTTTTTCACTGAGAAATATACAAAACAGTACAACACCATCAACATGAATAAAATAAAATAAGAAAAACAACAAAATTAAATAAATAAATGAATTGATAACTAAATAAGTAAAGGAGATAAATAGATAAATAAATACATTTGAACAAGACAGTGTGGTACACTTACCAAATAAAATATAAAAAAGTAACAATGATTGGTTATCTAGAGATATTTCAATATTCGCACAAACATACCATCTAGTTCTATACAACACAGTCTTCCAATATCTAGCTCGGCATTTATCCAGTTGGTGTCATGGCTGAAATAAACGATCAATTTTTCCCACATCTTCTCAAAGAATCCCTTCCTTTTAATTCAAATGTTCGATTCTAAAGGGGTTGAGGAAGGATATTCTTGCTATTGAGGGCGTGCAGCGTAGATTTATTAGGTTAATTCCCGGAATGGCGGGACTGTCATATGTTGAAAGACTGGAGCGACGAGGCTTGTATAAACTGGAATTTAGAAGGATGAGAGGGGATTTGATCGAAACATATAAGATTATTAAGGGGTCACAGTTTAAGAATAAAGGGTAGGCCATTTAGAGCGGAGATGAGGAAAAACGTTTTCAGAGAGTTGTAAATCTGTGGAATTCTCTGCCTCAGATGGCAGTGGAGGTCAATTCTCCCAATGCATTCAAGAGAGAGCTAGATAGAGCTCTTAAGGATAGCGGAGTCAGGGGGTATGAGGAGAAGGCAGGAACGGGGTACTGATTGAGAATGATCAGCCATGATCACATTGAATGGTGGTACTGGCTCGAACGGCCGAATGGCCTACTCCTGCACCTATTGTCTATTGTTAACTCGTTCAGTATCCATAATTAATCTAAACTTTAATGAGCACTAATTCCATCTTGCTGCTCTATCCACGCTGGTAAACACGGCAGCTGAAGATGCGTTAACTTATTATTTTCTTCTTAATTAACAGGTTAGAAATGCTAATTAACTCTCTCCGGCATACATTTGAAAGAATAACACATAATGCTGAAAATTAAAATGCAGCTTCAGATCTGAGAAAGGGGGAGATGGCTAAATGTTCTGTGTACTTCGCCCAGTGGGGAATATTAGTTCCAGCCGGTGAACATTAGCTGTGGCTCTGTTCAATCTGCAGTTTATATTGTGGTGAACCACTTCAGACCAGGTGACAGGTAGATGTTAATTCAAACCCACAGACCAGACAGTAAGGTCGGTCTGAGAGTAAATGACCAACTCATCCGTCTGGGCTGTCCACACAGCGGCACAGAGAAAGCTGCCACACACGCAGACTTCATTTATGTGCTTATTTATCAAGCAATTCAAGAGAGCATATCTCCCATCATGCAGTGCAAACCAGGCACTCGTAGAAACTGAAATAAACACTTCAATGATCAGGGACCGTTATTAAAAATGACCAATGTACGTGACAGGCAATTATAATGTTTTCTGCTTAATCTGCACCTTTGAGAAGAGTGGACATTTATTGATGTTAAATTCCTCTGATTTCAAAGCTCGAGTTCTGTGGTAATAAAATATCCAAGGGCTATTTAAAAGCAGTTTGTATGTTAGTGCTGTCCCTGACGCAAATTTCAGACAAAGGTTGCCATGTTTCATGGGGAGGGGTGATGCATTTTAGTTCATCTGAACTATTCCCATTTCCCGGCATATGGATCATCTCCCTCTAAACCATTCCCCTCATGTACCTGTCCAAATGTCTTAGTGTTCCCATTATGACGTTACCTATGACACTGTCCACCTCTATGAGGTCACTGCACTGCCTGCTGCGCTCCATGGAATAAAGTCCTGGCGAGCCCAACATTTCCCTGTAGCTCTGACCCTTGTTTTCTGGCAACGTGTTGAAATTATTTTCTGCACTCTTTACAAATTAGTGGCATATTTCCTAAACATGGTGACGTATCCAAGTGCGTCTTCAACAAAGTCTTGCCCAACTGAACATAACTTTCCAACTTTTAAATTTTATTCACTGGCTGATGAAGACAGTGGGAGAAAAACCTTCCCCACCGCCCTATCCCCCTGTTACGTCCCTTTTCTTGCAACTATGTACTTTTATTCTGAGTTCCCTCTGCTCTACAACACTACCCAGCTAACTACCATTCGCGGTGAAGATCATGCCCTGGCTGGTCTTCCCTAATTTAAAATCTCACACATCTGCAAGAAGCACCATTTGCCATTTCTCAGCCCACTTTCCAATTTGAAAAAGTTCCTGCTCTAAACCTTGCCAACCATTTTCAATGCCTGTGATACCGCCTACTTTAGTGTCAACTGCAAACTTTTACATTAGTCCCTTACATTCTCAGGCAACTCATTGACACAGATGACAAACAACAATGAGCGCAGCACCAATCCCTGAGACAGACCACCACTCCTTGACCAATGAACGAAACTGTACCATATGCCTCTTTACAACTGTCCACTGCCGTTATCACCTTCACAGAGCTGTGAACCTGGATCGCAAGATACTTTTATACATCACTGCTGTTAAGGGTCATGCCTTTAATTGTATATTTTGCACTCACATTTGACCACCCAACATGTCACACTTGCTCAGAATAATTTGCATCTGTGATTTCCCCCACACGTCCCATCTCCCTACTTGATCTATACGCCACTGAATACTGAGACAGCCTCCCTCACATTCCACAACCCCAGAAATCTTGGTGTCATCCGCAAACTTACAAAGCAACCCGTGTATATTCACGCCCAAGTCATTTATGTGTATCACAAACAGTAGAGGTCCCAGCACAGATCCCTGTATATCACTACTGGTCACAGACCTCCAGCCTGAATATTGCCCTTCCACCACAACCCTCTTTTTTCTATCATTCAGACAGTTTTGAATTCATGCGACCAAGTCACTGTTAACTGCCTTCACCTCCTGGATCGGTCTACCATGGGAGACTTTGTCAAAGGTCCGGATAAGCAGTGATATTATCAGTGTGGTCAGTGATGGGTCTGGATAAGCAGTAATATCATTGTGGTCAGTAATGGCTCTGGATCAGCAGTGACATTATCAGCGTGGTCAGTGATGGGTCTGGATAAGCAGTGAAGTTATCAGTGTGGTCAGAGGTAGGTTTGGATAAGCAGTAACATTCTCAGTAATTAATCTCATCTGTAATGAGCTCTCACTGCATCTTGTTGTTCTATCCACGTTGGCGGGTGCAGACGTATATATTTGTTATTTTCACTTTAATAGGCAGCGGTTAATGAGTCAATAACTTTCTGCGGGACACGATTGAAAGAATAACGCATTATGCGTTTCTCCCAACACACCTCACTCTCTCTCTCTCTCTATCTCCTCCCATTCTCTGTCCTCTCTCTTTCCTCACATTTCTGATTCTGCTTTCCCACCTCGTCCCCTCTCTCCACACTCCACCGCACTCTCTCCCCACACTCCCCTCTGTCTTGCCACACCCCTCCAATCTATCTCTCCATATACATCCCCCTCTCTCCGCACTCCCTCTCTCCCCACTCTCCTCCCACTCTCCATCCCCACACTCCTGCTTTCTCCCCACACACTCAGCACTCCTCCCATTCTTTCCCCCACACTCCTCCCCCTCTCTCCCCCACATGCCTCCTCGTCTCTCTCCCCACACACATCCCCCTCTCTGCCCACACTCCTCCTCTCACATTCCCCACACTCCCCCATATCTCTCCCCACGCTCCACCGCACTCTCTCTCCCCACTCCTCTCATTCACACACTACTCCCCTTCTCTTTCCCACACACCTCCTCCACTCCGCAATCCTTCCCCCGTTTGTCATAAGGTCATAACTGATAATAGAATTGGAGAGGGGGGAGAGAGAGAGGTGTTTGAGAGAGAGAGGCGGTAGGGGGAGTGAGGGAGGTGAGAGGGAGAGGGGGAGAGAGGACAGGAGAGGAGAGAGAGGTGGGTCTCCTCAGAGTGTTTCCCTTTGTGCGTCGATAAGGCCTTTAATGAACCGACTTGTTAGATGGAACCGCCTCTGAACTCCGAGCTGGTTTACTTTGTGTCTGTGCCTATATGAGGAAAGACAGACATAGGCTACAAGTCTCGCACATAAAAAAACCCAGAATGTCCTGGTACACACAGGGTCGTGGGTGTATAGAACGGGCTGTCAGAGGCATGTACTAGTGCACCGTTTAAGAAACATTTGGACATGTACGTGGATGGGACGGGTTGAGAGGGATATGGGGCAAACGCTGGCAGGTGGGACTGGGATAGAAGGGGGAAGTTGCATTGGAGCGGGCGAGTTG
>NW_027603299.1:0-17564 GCF_053455715.1 Rhinoraja longicauda
ACAAAATGCCGGAGTAACTCAGTGGGACAGGCAGCACCTCTGGCCCAGAGATGCTGCCTGTCCCCCAGTTTAGTTTAGTTTACAGATACAGCGCGGAAACAGGCCCTTTGGCCCACCGAGTCTGCACCGACCAGCGATTCCCGCATATTAACATTATCCTTCAGACACTAGGGACAATTTACATTTATGCCAAGCCTATTGACCTACAAACCTGTACATCTTTGGAGTGTGGGAGGGAACCGAAAATCTTGGAGAAATCCCAAGCAGGTCACAGGGAGAACGTGCAAACTCTGTACAGATAGTCAGGATTGAACCCGGGCCTCTGGTGCTGTAAGGCAGCGACTCTACCGCTGCATCACGGTCACGGCTCTTTCAGAGCCCAGCCCAGCACTGCCAACTTCCCCAGCTATAGCGTTCTATGTTCTGAGTTGAAGGATGAGAGGAGATCTTATCGAAACGTATAGGATTATTAAGGGGTTGGACACATTAGAGGCAGGAAACATTTTCCCAATGTTGGGGGAGTCCAGAACAAGGGGCCACATTTTAAGAATAAGGGGTAGGCCATTTAGAACTGAGATGAGGAAAAACCTTTTCAGTCAGAGAGTTATGAATCTGTGGAATTTTCTGCCTCAGAAGGCAGTGGAGGCCAATTCTCTGAATGCATTCAAGAGAGAGCTAGATAGAGCTCTTAAGGATAGCGGAGTCAGGGGGTATGGGGAGAAGACAGGAACGGGGTACTGATTGAGAATGATCAGCCATGATCACATTGAATGGCGGTGCTGGCTCGAAGGGCCGAATGGCCTCCTCCTGCACCTATTGTCTATTGTGTTAGTTGTCTGTCTGTAGGGAGTTTGTACGTTCTCCGCGTGACATGCGTGGGTTTTCTCTTCCGAGATCTTTGGTTTCCTCCATACCCCAAAGAAGTACAGGTTTGTAGGTTAATTGGCTTAGTATAAATGTAAAATTGTCCCAAGTGTGTCGGGTAGGTGTAATGTGCGGGGATTGCTGGTTGGTGCGGACTCGGTGGGCCGAAGGGCCTGTGTCCCTAAACTAAACTAAACCTACTTACACTGACCCTACACTAACACTGTTTTATTCTCAGAACCATCACCCACCCACTCAAGGCAATTTTGAATCAACCTGCCAATCCACATATCTTTAGGATATGGGAAGAAATTAGATGATTGAATTATTCTTACCTTGCAGAGCTTGTGTAGATTCACCGTGAATATTAACCTAAGTCAAGTTTCCTTATTTAATTTTGGCACCAATGGTACATTCTGTGGGTGACCTTCACCGTTCGGGGTGTGATATTTGATGCAGGGCTATTTCTGGAAGAGGGGCTGTGAGTTGCACATTCTGCAGCCCTCGAAGCAATATTAAGTACCCGTTACGCTGAGCTCCACGAATGCCCGACTTGTTTACAGATTGGCTTAACACATGCAAGCATCCCAGTTACATAAGGCTGCGCCTCGCTGGAAAGTTTCAACTGAAGGCATGCCCCTCTTTGGTCACTACTTGCGAGTAGACTTGCGGGTTTGGTGTATGAATCTGCCTATCCAGTATCAATCGCTACGTTTATGCCAAAACTCCGCCTGAATTTAATGCCATTTACAATTATATATTTAAAAACAAAATGCTTCCATCATTATAATAACATAAACTGGATGGCGCAGCGGTAGAGTTGCTGCCTTACAGCGCCAGAGACCCGGGGTTGATCCTGCTGACCAGGGCGCTGTCTGTACCGTGACCGCGTAGGTTTTCCCCGGGTGCTCCGGTTTCCTCCCACGTTCCAAAGACGTACGGATTTGTAGGTTAATTGGCTTTGGTTAAAAAGAAAATTGTAAATTGCCCCTTGTGTGTGGGATAGTGCTAGTGTGCGGGGATCGCTGATCGGCGCGGACTCGGTGGGCCAATGAGTCCTTAAACTAAACTAAACTTCTGTATGGAGGAAGAAAGAATAGTTGATGCCTCGTATTCTCCACACCCCTTTCACGATGTTTCACCAATGAAGTACTGGCACACCACTTAATGCAGAGGGTACAGAAGGCAAATTTGTTCATGGCAAGTTTCCTTCTAAAAACGGAATGATTATGGCCACAGAGACACAAGGAACTACAGATGTTGTGTTGCAAAATATGGTTATGAGTTTGTTGTAGAAATAATATTTGAAGAATGATATTGGCCAGGATATTGGTGACAGTTCACCATTTCTCCTTGTGAAATATTCTGTGGGGTTTTATTTGAAACAACACAAGAAGATCTTTGGAACATAGGAGACCAGATGGGGCCATTGTTTAATGATTCCTCTGAGGGATGGCATCTCCATAGTGCAGGAGTCCCTGGACAACTCTCTGGGAAGCGTCAGCCTAGGTTATGTTCTAAAGCCTAAGCACAGGTAGAAGGTGCCACCTTGTGCATCATGGTGTCTACTTTCCATTGAGGCACGGCTGACGTCAGCAACATAGTACAAATAGTACATGTGTCGGGAGGAGCTGCAGGTGCTGGTTTAAACCGAACACAGACACAAACAAAAGGAGCAACTCAGCTGGTAAGGCAGCATCTCTGGTGAAAAGGGTCTCTTGATACCCTTTTTCAGACTGAAGAAGGGTCTCAACCCGAAACGTCACCTATTCCGTTTCATCAAATAGTACATGTCGTAGACTGAATCTGGCTTCAGAACAACTCTTAATTGTCCCCTTGTATTTAATGGTCCAGTTTATTATATTGATTTTGAAGGATAATTTTGTTTTGGTACTTACTCATCTTTAATTTCCTCCTCGCGTTGTTGCAAGAGAGGTTCTTGTCGAAAATCCAAGCGCATCAGGGGTGTTCAGAGGACAGATAAGTAATTTATGTGTGTATGATGTAAACTTTATGTAATATTTAAGAACATAGAACAATATTTGTGTCAAACACGACGCCAAGCTAATCTCCTCTGTCTGCACATGATCCATGTCCCTCCATCTCCTCTGTCTGCACATGATCCATGTCCCTCCATCTCCTCTGTCTGCACATGATCCATGTCCCTCCATCTCCTCTGTCTGCACATGATCCATGTCCCTCCATCTCCTCTGTCTGCACATGATCCATGTCCCTCCATCTCCTCTGTCTGCACATGATCCATGTCCCTCCATCTCCTCTGTCTGCACATGATCCATGTCCCTCCATCTCCTCTGTCTGCACATGATCCATGTCCCTCCATCTCCTCTGTCTGCACATGATCCATGTCCCTCCATCTCCTCTGTCTGCACATGATCCATGTCCCTCCATCTCCTCTGTCTGCACATGATCCATGTCCCTCCATCTCCTCTGTCTGCACATGATCCATGTCCCTCCATCTCCTCTGTCTGCACATGATCCATGTCCCTCCATCTCCTCTGTCTGCACATGATCCATGTCCCTCCATCTCCTCTGTCTGCACATGATCCATGTCCCTCCATCTCCTCTGTCTGCACATGATCCATGTCCCTCCATCTCCTCTGTCTGCACATGATCCATGTCCCTCCATCTCCTCTGTCTGCACATGATCCATGTCCCTCCATCTCCTCTGTCTGCACATGATCCATGTCCCTCCATCTCCTCTGTCTGCACATGATCCATGTCCCTCCATCTCCTCTGTCTGCACATGATCCATGTCCCTCCATCTCCTCTGTCTGCACATGATCCATGTCCCTCCATCTCCTCTGTCTGCACATGATCCATGTCCCTCCATCTCCTCTGTCTGCACATGATCCATGTCCCTCCATCTCCTCTGTCTGCACATGATCCATGTCCCTCCATCTCCTCTGTCTGCACATGATCCATGTCCCTCCATCTCCTCTGTCTGCACATGATCCATGTCCCTCCATCTCCTCTGTCTGCACATGATCCATGTCCCTCCATCTCCTCTGTCTGCACATGATCCATGTCCCTCCATCTCCTCTGTCTGCACATGATCCATGTCCCTCCATCTCCTCTGTCTGCACATGATCCATGTCCCTCCATCTCCTCTGTCTGCACATGATCCATGTCCCTCCATCTCCTCTGTCTGCACATGATCCATGTCCCTCCATCTCCTCTGTCTGCACATGATCCATGTCCCTCCATCTCCTCTGTCTGCACATGATCCATGTCCCTCCATCTCCTCTGTCTGCACATGATCCATGTCCCTCCATCTCCTCTGTCTGCACATGATCCATGTCCCTCCATCTCCTCTGTCTGCACATGATCCATGTCCCTCCATCTCCTCTGTCTGCACATGATCCATGTCCCTCCATCTCCTCTGTCTGCACATGATCCATGTCCCTCCATCTCCTCTGTCTGCACATGATCCATGTCCCTCCATCTCCTCTGTCTGCACATGATCCATGTCCCTCCATCTCCTCTGTCTGCACATGATCCATGTCCCTCCATCTCCTCTGTCTGCACATGATCCATGTCCCTCCATCTCCTCTGTCTGCACATGATCCATGTCCCTCCATCTCCTCTGTCTGCACATGATCCATGTCCCTCCATCTCCTCTGTCTGCACATGATCCATGTCCCTCCATCTCCTCTGTCTGCACATGATCCATGTCCCTCCATCTCCTCTGTCTGCACATGATCCATGTCCCTCCATCTCCTCTGTCTGCACATGATCCATGTCCCTCCATCTCCTCTGTCTGCACATGATCCATGTCCCTCCATCTCCTCTGTCTGCACATGATCCATGTCCCTCCATCTCCTCTGTCTGCACATGATCCATGTCCCTCCATCTCCTCTGTCTGCACATGATCCATGTCCCTCCATCTCCTCTGTCTGCACATGATCCATGTCCCTCCATCTCCTCTGTCTGCACATGATCCATGTCCCTCCATCTCCTCTGTCTGCACATGATCCATGTCCCTCCATCTCCTCTGTCTGCACATGATCCATGTCCCTCCATCTCCTCTGTCTGCACATGATCCATGTCCCTCCATCTCCTCTGTCTGCACATGATCCATGTCCCTCCATCTCCTCTGTCTGCACATGATCCATGTCCCTCCATCTCCTCTGTCTGCACATGATCCATGTCCCTCCATCTCCTCTGTCTGCACATGATCCATGTCCCTCCATCTCCTCTGTCTGCACATGATCCATGTCCCTCCATCTCCTCTGTCTGCACATGATCCATGTCCCTCCATCTCCTCTGTCTGCACATGATCCATGTCCCTCCATCTCCTCTGTCTGCACATGATCCATGTCCCTCCATCTCCTCTGTCTGCACATGATCCATGTCCCTCCATCTCCTCTGTCTGCACATGATCCATGTCCCTCCATCTCCTCTGTCTGCACATGATCCATGTCCCTCCATCTCCTCTGTCTGCACATGATCCATGTCCCTCCATCTCCTCTGTCTGCACATGATCCATGTCCCTCCATCTCCTCTGTCTGCACATGATCCATGTCCCTCCATCTCCTCTGTCTGCACATGATCCATGTCCCTCCATCTCCTCTGTCTGCACATGATCCATGTCCCTCCATCTCCTCTGTCTGCACATGATCCATGTCCCTCCATCTCCTCTGTCTGCACATGATCCATGTCCCTCCATCTCCTCTGTCTGCACATGATCCATGTCCCTCCATCTCCTCTGTCTGCACATGATCCATGTCCCTCCATCTCCTCTGTCTGCACATGATCCATGTCCCTCCATCTCCTCTGTCTGCACATGATCCATGTCCCTCCATCTCCTCTGTCTGCACATGATCCATGTCCCTCCATCTCCTCTGTCTGCACATGATCCATGTCCCTCCATCTCCTCTGTCTGCACATGATCCATGTCCCTCCATCTCCTCTGTCTGCACATGATCCATGTCCCTCCATCTCCTCTGTCTGCACATGATCCATGTCCCTCCATCTCCTCTGTCTGCACATGATCCATGTCCCTCCATCTCCTCTGTCTGCACATGATCCATGTCCCTCCATCTCCTCTGTCTGCACATGATCCATGTCCCTCCATCTCCTCTGTCTGCACATGATCCATGTCCCTCCATCTCCTCTGTCTGCACATGATCCATGTCCCTCCATCTCCTCTGTCTGCACATGATCCATGTCCCTCCATCTCCTCTGTCTGCACATGATCCATGTCCCTCCATCTCCTCTGTCTGCACATGATCCATGTCCCTCCATCTCCTCTGTCTGCACATGATCCATGTCCCTCCATCTCCTCTGTCTGCACATGATCCATGTCCCTCCATCTCCTCTGTCTGCACATGATCCATGTCCCTCCATCTCCTCTGTCTGCACATGATCCATGTCCCTCCATCTCCTCTGTCTGCACATGATCCATGTCCCTCCATCTCCTCTGTCTGCACATGATCCATGTCCCTCCATCTCCTCTGTCTGCACATGATCCATGTCCCTCCATCTCCTCTGTCTGCACATGATCCATGTCCCTCCATCTCCTCTGTCTGCACATGATCCATGTCCCTCCATCTCCTCTGTCTGCACATGATCCATGTCCCTCCATCTCCTCTGTCTGCACATGATCCATGTCCCTCCATCTCCTCTGTCTGCACATGATCCATGTCCCTCCATCTCCTCTGTCTGCACATGATCCATGTCCCTCCATCTCCTCTGTCTGCACATGATCCATGTCCCTCCATCTCCTCTGTCTGCACATGATCCATGTCCCTCCATCTCCTCTGTCTGCACATGATCCATGTCCCTCCATCTCCTCTGTCTGCACATGATCCATGTCCCTCCATCTCCTCTGTCTGCACATGATCCATGTCCCTCCATCTCCTCTGTCTGCACATGATCCATGTCCCTCCATCTCCTCTGTCTGCACATGATCCATGTCCCTCCATCTCCTCTGTCTGCACATGATCCATGTCCCTCCATCTCCTCTGTCTGCACATGATCCATGTCCCTCCATCTCCTCTGTCTGCACATGATCCATGTCCCTCCATCTCCTCTGTCTGCACATGATCCATGTCCCTCCATCTCCTCTGTCTGCACATGATCCATGTCCCTCCATCTCCTCTGTCTGCACATGATCCATGTCCCTCCATCTCCTCTGTCTGCACATGATCCATGTCCCTCCATCTCCTCTGTCTGCACATGATCCATGTCCCTCCATCTCCTCTGTCTGCACATGATCCATGTCCCTCCATCTCCTCTGTCTGCACATGATCCATGTCCCTCCATCTCCTCTGTCTGCACATGATCCATGTCCCTCCATCTCCTCTGTCTGCACATGATCCATGTCCCTCCATCTCCTCTGTCTGCACATGATCCATGTCCCTCCATCTCCTCTGTCTGCACATGATCCATGTCCCTCCATCTCCTCTGTCTGCACATGATCCATGTCCCTCCATCTCCTCTGTCTGCACATGATCCATGTCCCTCCATCTCCTCTGTCTGCACATGATCCATGTCCCTCCATCTCCTCTGTCTGCACATGATCCATGTCCCTCCATCTCCTCTGTCTGCACATGATCCATGTCCCTCCATCTCCTCTGTCTGCACATGATCCATGTCCCTCCATCTCCTCTGTCTGCACATGATCCATGTCCCTCCATCTCCTCTGTCTGCACATGATCCATGTCCCTCCATCTCCTCTGTCTGCACATGATCCATGTCCCTCCATCTCCTCTGTCTGCACATGATCCATGTCCCTCCATCTCCTCTGTCTGCACATGATCCATGTCCCTCCATCTCCTCTGTCTGCACATGATCCATGTCCCTCCATCTCCTCTGTCTGCACATGATCCATGTCCCTCCATCTCCTCTGTCTGCACATGATCCATGTCCCTCCATCTCCTCTGTCTGCACATGATCCATGTCCCTCCATCTCCTCTGTCTGCACATGATCCATGTCCCTCCATCTCCTCTGTCTGCACATGATCCATGTCCCTCCATCTCCTCTGTCTGCACATGATCCATGTCCCTCCATCTCCTCTGTCTGCACATGATCCATGTCCCTCCATCTCCTCTGTCTGCACATGATCCATGTCCCTCCATCTCCTCTGTCTGCACATGATCCATGTCCCTCCATCTCCTCTGTCTGCACATGATCCATGTCCCTCCATCTCCTCTGTCTGCACATGATCCATGTCCCTCCATCTCCTCTGTCTGCACATGATCCATGTCCCTCCATCTCCTCTGTCTGCACATGATCCATGTCCCTCCATCTCCTCTGTCTGCACATGATCCATGTCCCTCCATCTCCTCTGTCTGCACATGATCCATGTCCCTCCATCTCCTCTGTCTGCACATGATCCATGTCCCTCCATCTCCTCTGTCTGCACATGATCCATGTCCCTCCATCTCCTCTGTCTGCACATGATCCATGTCCCTCCATCTCCTCTGTCTGCACATGATCCATGTCCCTCCATCTCCTCTGTCTGCACATGATCCATGTCCCTCCATCTCCTCTGTCTGCACATGATCCATGTCCCTCCATCTCCTCTGTCTGCACATGATCCATGTCCCTCCATCTCCTCTGTCTGCACATGATCCATGTCCCTCCATCTCCTCTGTCTGCACATGATCCATGTCCCTCCATCTCCTCTGTCTGCACATGATCCATGTCCCTCCATCTCCTCTGTCTGCACATGATCCATGTCCCTCCATCTCCTCTGTCTGCACATGATCCATGTCCCTCCATCTCCTCTGTCTGCACATGATCCATGTCCCTCCATCTCCTCTGTCTGCACATGATCCATGTCCCTCCATCTCCTCTGTCTGCACATGATCCATGTCCCTCCATCTCCTCTGTCTGCACATGATCCATGTCCCTCCATCTCCTCTGTCTGCACATGATCCATGTCCCTCCATCTCCTCTGTCTGCACATGATCCATGTCCCTCCATCTCCTCTGTCTGCACATGATCCATGTCCCTCCATCTCCTCTGTCTGCACATGATCCATGTCCCTCCATCTCCTCTGTCTGCACATGATCCATGTCCCTCCATCTCCTCTGTCTGCACATGATCCATGTCCCTCCATCTCCTCTGTCTGCACATGATCCATGTCCCTCCATCTCCTCTGTCTGCACATGATCCATGTCCCTCCATCTCCTCTGTCTGCACATGATCCATGTCCCTCCATCTCCTCTGTCTGCACATGATCCATGTCCCTCCATCTCCTCTGTCTGCACATGATCCATGTCCCTCCATCTCCTCTGTCTGCACATGATCCATGTCCCTCCATCTCCTCTGTCTGCACATGATCCATGTCCCTCCATCTCCTCTGTCTGCACATGATCCATGTCCCTCCATCTCCTCTGTCTGCACATGATCCATGTCCCTCCATCTCCTCTGTCTGCACATGATCCATGTCCCTCCATCTCCTCTGTCTGCACATGATCCATGTCCCTCCATCTCCTCTGTCTGCACATGATCCATGTCCCTCCATCTCCTCTGTCTGCACATGATCCATGTCCCTCCATCTCCTCTGTCTGCACATGATCCATGTCCCTCCATCTCCTCTGTCTGCACATGATCCATGTCCCTCCATCTCCTCTGTCTGCACATGATCCATGTCCCTCCATCTCCTCTGTCTGCACATGATCCATGTCCCTCCATCTCCTCTGTCTGCACATGATCCATGTCCCTCCATCTCCTCTGTCTGCACATGATCCATGTCCCTCCATCTCCTCTGTCTGCACATGATCCATGTCCCTCCATCTCCTCTGTCTGCACATGATCCATGTCCCTCCATCTCCTCTGTCTGCACATGATCCATGTCCCTCCATCTCCTCTGTCTGCACATGATCCATGTCCCTCCATCTCCTCTGTCTGCACATGATCCATGTCCCTCCATCTCCTCTGTCTGCACATGATCCATGTCCCTCCATCTCCTCTGTCTGCACATGATCCATGTCCCTCCATCTCCTCTGTCTGCACATGATCCATGTCCCTCCATCTCCTCTGTCTGCACATGATCCATGTCCCTCCATCTCCTCTGTCTGCACATGATCCATGTCCCTCCATCTCCTCTGTCTGCACATGATCCATGTCCCTCCATCTCCTCTGTCTGCACATGATCCATGTCCCTCCATCTCCTCTGTCTGCACATGATCCATGTCCCTCCATCTCCTCTGTCTGCACATGATCCATGTCCCTCCATCTCCTCTGTCTGCACATGATCCATGTCCCTCCATCTCCTCTGTCTGCACATGATCCATGTCCCTCCATCTCCTCTGTCTGCACATGATCCATGTCCCTCCATCTCCTCTGTCTGCACATGATCCATGTCCCTCCATCTCCTCTGTCTGCACATGATCCATGTCCCTCCATCTCCTCTGTCTGCACATGATCCATGTCCCTCCATCTCCTCTGTCTGCACATGATCCATGTCCCTCCATCTCCTCTGTCTGCACATGATCCATGTCCCTCCATCTCCTCTGTCTGCACATGATCCATGTCCCTCCATCTCCTCTGTCTGCACATGATCCATGTCCCTCCATCTCCTCTGTCTGCACATGATCCATGTCCCTCCATCTCCTCTGTCTGCACATGATCCATGTCCCTCCATCTCCTCTGTCTGCACATGATCCATGTCCCTCCATCTCCTCTGTCTGCACATGATCCATGTCCCTCCATCTCCTCTGTCTGCACATGATCCATGTCCCTCCATCTCCTCTGTCTGCACATGATCCATGTCCCTCCATCTCCTCTGTCTGCACATGATCCATGTCCCTCCATCTCCTCTGTCTGCACATGATCCATGTCCCTCCATCTCCTCTGTCTGCACATGATCCATGTCCCTCCATCTCCTCTGTCTGCACATGATCCATGTCCCTCCATCTCCTCTGTCTGCACATGATCCATGTCCCTCCATCTCCTCTGTCTGCACATGATCCATGTCCCTCCATCTCCTCTGTCTGCACATGATCCATGTCCCTCCATCTCCTCTGTCTGCACATGATCCATGTCCCTCCATCTCCTCTGTCTGCACATGATCCATGTCCCTCCATCTCCTCTGTCTGCACATGATCCATGTCCCTCCATCTCCTCTGTCTGCACATGATCCATGTCCCTCCATCTCCTCTGTCTGCACATGATCCATGTCCCTCCATCTCCTCTGTCTGCACATGATCCATGTCCCTCCATCTCCTCTGTCTGCACATGATCCATGTCCCTCCATCTCCTCTGTCTGCACATGATCCATGTCCCTCCATCTCCTCTGTCTGCACATGATCCATGTCCCTCCATCTCCTCTGTCTGCACATGATCCATGTCCCTCCATCTCCTCTGTCTGCACATGATCCATGTCCCTCCATCTCCTCTGTCTGCACATGATCCATGTCCCTCCATCTCCTCTGTCTGCACATGATCCATGTCCCTCCATCTCCTCTGTCTGCACATGATCCATGTCCCTCCATCTCCTCTGTCTGCACATGATCCATGTCCCTCCATCTCCTCTGTCTGCACATGATCCATGTCCCTCCATCTCCTCTGTCTGCACATGATCCATGTCCCTCCATCTCCTCTGTCTGCACATGATCCATGTCCCTCCATCTCCTCTGTCTGCACATGATCCATGTCCCTCCATCTCCTCTGTCTGCACATGATCCATGTCCCTCCATCTCCTCTGTCTGCACATGATCCATGTCCCTCCATCTCCTCTGTCTGCACATGATCCATGTCCCTCCATCTCCTCTGTCTGCACATGATCCATGTCCCTCCATCTCCTCTGTCTGCACATGATCCATGTCCCTCCATCTCCTCTGTCTGCACATGATCCATGTCCCTCCATCTCCTCTGTCTGCACATGATCCATGTCCCTCCATCTCCTCTGTCTGCACATGATCCATGTCCCTCCATCTCCTCTGTCTGCACATGATCCATGTCCCTCCATCTCCTCTGTCTGCACATGATCCATGTCCCTCCATCTCCTCTGTCTGCACATGATCCATGTCCCTCCATCTCCTCTGTCTGCACATGATCCATGTCCCTCCATCTCCTCTGTCTGCACATGATCCATGTCCCTCCATCTCCTCTGTCTGCACATGATCCATGTCCCTCCATCTCCTCTGTCTGCACATGATCCATGTCCCTCCATCTCCTCTGTCTGCACATGATCCATGTCCCTCCATCTCCTCTGTCTGCACATGATCCATGTCCCTCCATCTCCTCTGTCTGCACATGATCCATGTCCCTCCATCTCCTCTGTCTGCACATGATCCATGTCCCTCCATCTCCTCTGTCTGCACATGATCCATGTCCCTCCATCTCCTCTGTCTGCACATGATCCATGTCCCTCCATCTCCTCTGTCTGCACATGATCCATGTCCCTCCATCTCCTCTGTCTGCACATGATCCATGTCCCTCCATCTCCTCTGTCTGCACATGATCCATGTCCCTCCATCTCCTCTGTCTGCACATGATCCATGTCCCTCCATCTCCTCTGTCTGCACATGATCCATGTCCCTCCATCTCCTCTGTCTGCACATGATCCATGTCCCTCCATCTCCTCTGTCTGCACATGATCCATGTCCCTCCATCTCCTCTGTCTGCACATGATCCATGTCCCTCCATCTCCTCTGTCTGCACATGATCCATGTCCCTCCATCTCCTCTGTCTGCACATGATCCATGTCCCTCCATCTCCTCTGTCTGCACATGATCCATGTCCCTCCATCTCCTCTGTCTGCACATGATCCATGTCCCTCCATCTCCTCTGTCTGCACATGATCCATGTCCCTCCATCTCCTCTGTCTGCACATGATCCATGTCCCTCCATCTCCTCTGTCTGCACATGATCCATGTCCCTCCATCTCCTCTGTCTGCACATGATCCATGTCCCTCCATCTCCTCTGTCTGCACATGATCCATGTCCCTCCATCTCCTCTGTCTGCACATGATCCATGTCCCTCCATCTCCTCTGTCTGCACATGATCCATGTCCCTCCATCTCCTCTGTCTGCACATGATCCATGTCCCTCCATCTCCTCTGTCTGCACATGATCCATGTCCCTCCATCTCCTCTGTCTGCACATGATCCATGTCCCTCCATCTCCTCTGTCTGCACATGATCCATGTCCCTCCATCTCCTCTGTCTGCACATGATCCATGTCCCTCCATCTCCTCTGTCTGCACATGATCCATGTCCCTCCATCTCCTCTGTCTGCACATGATCCATGTCCCTCCATCTCCTCTGTCTGCACATGATCCATGTCCCTCCATCTCCTCTGTCTGCACATGATCCATGTCCCTCCATCTCCTCTGTCTGCACATGATCCATGTCCCTCCATCTCCTCTGTCTGCACATGATCCATGTCCCTCCATCTCCTCTGTCTGCACATGATCCATGTCCCTCCATCTCCTCTGTCTGCACATGATCCATGTCCCTCCATCTCCTCTGTCTGCACATGATCCATGTCCCTCCATCTCCTCTGTCTGCACATGATCCATGTCCCTCCATCTCCTCTGTCTGCACATGATCCATGTCCCTCCATCTCCTCTGTCTGCACATGATCCATGTCCCTCCATCTCCTCTGTCTGCACATGATCCATGTCCCTCCATCTCCTCTGTCTGCACATGATCCATGTCCCTCCATCTCCTCTGTCTGCACATGATCCATGTCCCTCCATCTCCTCTGTCTGCACATGATCCATGTCCCTCCATCTCCTCTGTCTGCACATGATCCATGTCCCTCCATCTCCTCTGTCTGCACATGATCCATGTCCCTCCATCTCCTCTGTCTGCACATGATCCATGTCCCTCCATCTCCTCTGTCTGCACATGATCCATGTCCCTCCATCTCCTCTGTCTGCACATGATCCATGTCCCTCCATCTCCTCTGTCTGCACATGATCCATGTCCCTCCATCTCCTCTGTCTGCACATGATCCATGTCCCTCCATCTCCTCTGTCTGCACATGATCCATGTCCCTCCATCTCCTCTGTCTGCACATGATCCATGTCCCTCCATCTCCTCTGTCTGCACATGATCCATGTCCCTCCATCTCCTCTGTCTGCACATGATCCATGTCCCTCCATCTCCTCTGTCTGCACATGATCCATGTCCCTCCATCTCCTCTGTCTGCACATGATCCATGTCCCTCCATCTCCTCTGTCTGCACATGATCCATGTCCCTCCATCTCCTCTGTCTGCACATGATCCATGTCCCTCCATCTCCTCTGTCTGCACATGATCCATGTCCCTCCATCTCCTCTGTCTGCACATGATCCATGTCCCTCCATCTCCTCTGTCTGCACATGATCCATGTCCCTCCATCTCCTCTGTCTGCACATGATCCATGTCCCTCCATCTCCTCTGTCTGCACATGATCCATGTCCCTCCATCTCCTCTGTCTGCACATGATCCATGTCCCTCCATCTCCTCTGTCTGCACATGATCCATGTCCCTCCATCTCCTCTGTCTGCACATGATCCATGTCCCTCCATCTCCTCTGTCTGCACATGATCCATGTCCCTCCATCTCCTCTGTCTGCACATGATCCATGTCCCTCCATCTCCTCTGTCTGCACATGATCCATGTCCCTCCATCTCCTCTGTCTGCACATGATCCATGTCCCTCCATCTCCTCTGTCTGCACATGATCCATGTCCCTCCATCTCCTCTGTCTGCACATGATCCATGTCCCTCCATCTCCTCTGTCTGCACATGATCCATGTCCCTCCATCTCCTCTGTCTGCACATGATCCATGTCCCTCCATCTCCTCTGTCTGCACATGATCCATGTCCCTCCATCTCCTCTGTCTGCACATGATCCATGTCCCTCCATCTCCTCTGTCTGCACATGATCCATGTCCCTCCATCTCCTCTGTCTGCACATGATCCATGTCCCTCCATCTCCTCTGTCTGCACATGATCCATGTCCCTCCATCTCCTCTGTCTGCACATGATCCATGTCCCTCCATCTCCTCTGTCTGCACATGATCCATGTCCCTCCATCTCCTCTGTCTGCACATGATCCATGTCCCTCCATCTCCTCTGTCTGCACATGATCCATGTCCCTCCATCTCCTCTGTCTGCACATGATCCATGTCCCTCCATCTCCTCTGTCTGCACATGATCCATGTCCCTCCATCTCCTCTGTCTGCACATGATCCATGTCCCTCCATCTCCTCTGTCTGCACATGATCCATGTCCCTCCATCTCCTCTGTCTGCACATGATCCATGTCCCTCCATCTCCTCTGTCTGCACATGATCCATGTCCCTCCATCTCCTCTGTCTGCACATGATCCATGTCCCTCCATCTCCTCTGTCTGCACATGATCCATGTCCCTCCATCTCCTCTGTCTGCACATGATCCATGTCCCTCCATCTCCTCTGTCTGCACATGATCCATGTCCCTCCATCTCCTCTGTCTGCACATGATCCATGTCCCTCCATCTCCTCTGTCTGCACATGATCCATGTCCCTCCATCTCCTCTGTCTGCACATGATCCATGTCCCTCCATCTCCTCTGTCTGCACATGATCCATGTCCCTCCATCTCCTCTGTCTGCACATGATCCATGTCCCTCCATCTCCTCTGTCTGCACATGATCCATGTCCCTCCATCTCCTCTGTCTGCACATGATCCATGTCCCTCCATCTCCTCTGTCTGCACATGATCCATGTCCCTCCATCTCCTCTGTCTGCACATGATCCATGTCCCTCCATCTCCTCTGTCTGCACATGATCCATGTCCCTCCATCTCCTCTGTCTGCACATGATCCATGTCCCTCCATCTCCTCTGTCTGCACATGATCCATGTCCCTCCATCTCCTCTGTCTGCACATGATCCATGTCCCTCCATCTCCTCTGTCTGCACATGATCCATGTCCCTCCATCTCCTCTGTCTGCACATGATCCATGTCCCTCCATCTCCTCTGTCTGCACATGATCCATGTCCCTCCATCTCCTCTGTCTGCACATGATCCATGTCCCTCCATCTCCTCTGTCTGCACATGATCCATGTCCCTCCATCTCCTCTGTCTGCACATGATCCATGTCCCTCCATCTCCTCTGTCTGCACATGATCCATGTCCCTCCATCTCCTCTGTCTGCACATGATCCATGTCCCTCCATCTCCTCTGTCTGCACATGATCCATGTCCCTCCATCTCCTCTGTCTGCACATGATCCATGTCCCTCCATCTCCTCTGTCTGCACATGATCCATGTCCCTCCATCTCCTCTGTCTGCACATGATCCATGTCCCTCCATCTCCTCTGTCTGCACATGATCCATGTCCCTCCATCTCCTCTGTCTGCACATGATCCATGTCCCTCCATCTCCTCTGTCTGCACATGATCCATGTCCCTCCATCTCCTCTGTCTGCACATGATCCATGTCCCTCCATCTCCTCTGTCTGCACATGATCCATGTCCCTCCATCTCCTCTGTCTGCACATGATCCATGTCCCTCCATCTCCTCTGTCTGCACATGATCCATGTCCCTCCATCTCCTCTGTCTGCACATGATCCATGTCCCTCCATCTCCTCTGTCTGCACATGATCCATGTCCCTCCATCTCCTCTGTCTGCACATGATCCATGTCCCTCCATCTCCTCTGTCTGCACATGATCCATGTCCCTCCATCTCCTCTGTCTGCACATGATCCATGTCCCTCCATCTCCTCTGTCTGCACATGATCCATGTCCCTCCATCTCCTCTGTCTGCACATGATCCATGTCCCTCCATCTCCTCTGTCTGCACATGATCCATGTCCCTCCATCTCCTCTGTCTGCACATGATCCATGTCCCTCCATCTCCTCTGTCTGCACATGATCCATGTCCCTCCATCTCCTCTGTCTGCACATGATCCATGTCCCTCCATCTCCTCTGTCTGCACATGATCCATGTCCCTCCATCTCCTCTGTCTGCACATGATCCATGTCCCTCCATCTCCTCTGTCTGCACATGATCCATGTCCCTCCATCTCCTCTGTCTGCACATGATCCATGTCCCTCCATCTCCTCTGTCTGCACATGATCCATGTCCCTCCATCTCCTCTGTCTGCACATGATCCATGTCCCTCCATCTCCTCTGTCTGCACATGATCCATGTCCCTCCATCTCCTCTGTCTGCACATGATCCATGTCCCTCCATCTCCTCTGTCTGCACATGATCCATGTCCCTCCATCTCCTCTGTCTGCACATGATCCATGTCCCTCCATCTCCTCTGTCTGCACATGATCCATGTCCCTCCATCTCCTCTGTCTGCACATGATCCATGTCCCTCCATCTCCTCTGTCTGCACATGATCCATGTCCCTCCATCTCCTCTGTCTGCACATGATCCATGTCCCTCCATCTCCTCTGTCTGCACATGATCCATGTCCCTCCATCTCCTCTGTCTGCACATGATCCATGTCCCTCCATCTCCTCTGTCTGCACATGATCCATGTCCCTCCATCTCCTCTGTCTGCACATGATCCATGTCCCTCCATCTCCTCTGTCTGCACATGATCCATGTCCCTCCATCTCCTCTGTCTGCACATGATCCATGTCCCTCCATCTCCTCTGTCTGCACATGATCCATGTCCCTCCATCTCCTCTGTCTGCACATGATCCATGTCCCTCCATCTCCTCTGTCTGCACATGATCCATGTCCCTCCATCTCCTCTGTCTGCACATGATCCATGTCCCTCCATCTCCTCTGTCT
>NW_027603300.1:0-17540 GCF_053455715.1 Rhinoraja longicauda
CCAGTCGAGAGTGCCAGGCCCAGTGCCCACAAACGCACGTCACGGGTCTAATGCAATTATCCCCCGAAGACCAGGCCCTTCGGCCCACAATGTCCGTGCCTAACATGATACTAAGGTAAACTGATCTCTGCCCGCACATGATCCATACCCCTCCATTCCCTGCGTGTCCCGTGAGCCTGTCTGAAAGCCTCTTAAACACCACTATCGTACCTGGCCTCCACCGGTCACCCCTGGCAGCACCTTCCAGGCACCCACCACCCTCTGTGTAAAACAACTTGCCCGCTGCACAACTTTGCCCCCTCTCACCTTAAAGCCCGTGCCCTCTAATCTCTGACATTTCCACCTGGGACAAAGGTTCTGACTGTCTATCCTGTCTCTTGCCTTCCCCCCCCCCTCCCCGCTCCCACCTTACCCCATCTTCCATTGCCTTCCCCCCCTCCCCTCTTCCCCCACCAGCCCTCCCCTCCCCTCCCTCTCTCTAATCCACCACACACGCCTCCCCATCTCCCCTCGCCTCCCCATCTCCCCTCTCTCCCCCCTGCCTTCCCCACCCCTCCCCTCTCTCCCCCCCACCCCTCCCCTCTCTTCCCCAATCCCCTCTCTCCCCCTCTCCCTATCTCCCCTCTGTCCCGCTGCCTCCCCCACCCCTCCTCTCTCTCCCCCCCTCTCCCCCCTGCCTGCCCTCCTCTCCCCTCTCTCCACCCCTGCCCTCTATTACCGTCTCTGCCTCTGTCTGCCCCCCCACTCCTCTCCCCCCACTCTCTCCCCACTCTCGCTCCCCCCTCCTGCCCCATGCCCCCCTCTCTCTCCCCCCCCACCTCCCCACCCCTCCCCTCTCCCCCCTGCCTTCCCCAACTCTCCCCTCTCTCCCCCACCCCTCCCCTCTCTTCCCCATCCCCTCTCTCCCCCACCTGCCCCATGCCCCCCCCTCTCTCCCATCTGCCCCCTTTTCTCCCGCACCTGCCCCCTGCCCCCTCTCCCTCCCTCTCTCCCCCCTCCCTCCCTCTCTCCCCCACCTGTCCCCCCTCTCCCCCACCTGCCCCCCCTCTCTCCCCCCCCGGCCCCCCCCCCGGCCCCCCTCTCTCCCCCCCCCCCCCCCCTCCATGCTGCTGCAGGCCGCTGCATCTCGCGGAGGCTGCTGTGCAACAGGCAGAGAGACTGCAGCGACGGCTCGGACGAGGAGGGGTGCCAGAGGCCTACGCACCCGTGCGGCCGCCCCCTCCGCCCCGTCCCGGCCGCACAGCTCATCGGCAGCGGGTAGGCCCCAACCCGGGGTCAGGGGTCACAGGCTGGGTGGGTGGGTGGGTGGGCCATGGGTGGGGGTGGGGCATGGGTGGGGGTGGGCCATGGGTGGGTGGGGCATGGGTGGGGGTGGGCCATGGGTGGGTGGGGCATGGGTGGGGGTGGGCCATGGGTGGGTGGGCCATGGGTGGGTGGGCCATGGGTGGGGGTGGGCCATGGGTGGGTGGGCCATGGGTGGGGGTGGGCCATGGGTGGGTGGGCCATGGGTGGGTGGGGCATGGGTGGGGGTGGGCCATGGGTGGGTGGGGCATGGGTGTGGGGGAGCAGAGGGAGGGGGGATGGTGAGGAGGGGGTTGGACGGAGGGGGAAGGGGGATCGTGAGGAGGTGGGGGATGGTGGGAGGGAGAGGGATAGTGGGAGGGAGAGGGATAGTGAGGAGGTGGGGGAGTGAGGGGAAGGTTCAGGGAGCAGGGGGGAGGGGGAGGGAGGGAGTTTGGAGGGGAGGAAGGGCGATGAGGAGACGAAGCAGAGGGGAGGGATGAGGGGGTTAGTGAGGAGTGGAGGGAGGGAAGGGAAGGTGGGGGAGGTGCAGGGAGCGGAGGGAGAGGGGGTGAGGGAGGAGGGAGCAGAGGGCGATGAGGAGAGGAAGCGGAGGGGAGGGAGGAGGGGGTTGGCGAGGAGCGGAGGGAAGGGGGATGAGCAATAGAGGAAGGGGAGGGGAGGGTGGAAAGGAGGGAGGTGTAGAGGGTAGGAAGGAGGGGAGGGGGTTGGGAGGGGAGGGAGTGGGAGGGGAGTGAGGGGAATGGGGGGTGGGAGGGGAGTGAGGAGAAGATCGGGTGGGGGAGGGAGTCAGTGAGGAGTGGAGGGGGAGGGAGTATGAAGGGATTTGGGAGGAGGGGAGGTAGTGGGGAGGGGAGTGAGGGGGCGGAGGGAGAGGGAGTGCGGAGGGGCGTGAGGGGGGAGGGGAGGGAGTGTGAAGGGGAGTGGGGGAGGGGAATGAGGGGGGAGTGAGGAGGATTTGCGAGGAGGGGAGTGAGGGGGAATGGGAGGTGGGAGGGGAGTGAGGAGAGGGTGGGGGAGGGAGTGAGGAGGGGAGGGGGGAGGTAGTGAGGAGGGGAGGGGGAGGGAGTGAGGAGGGGAGGGGGGAGGTAGTGAGGAGGGGAGGGGGAGGGAGTGAGGAGGGGAGGGGGGAGGGAGTGAGGAGGGGAGGGGGAGGGGGAGGGAGTGTGAAGGGATTTGGGAGGAGGGGAGGGAGGAAGGGGGGTGGGAGGGGAGTGAGCAGAGGGTAGGGGAGGGGTGGGGGGGTGGGAGGGGAGGGAGGGGGCGGAGGGGGAGTCAGTGAGGAGGGGAGGGAGTATGAAGGGATTTGAGAGGAGGGGGGCGTGAGTGGGAGGGAAGGGGGGAGGGAGGAGGGAGTAAAGTTAGGGAGGAGGGGGGTGAGGGGAGGGGAGTGTGAAGGGGAGTAGGGGAGTGGAGTGAGGGGGGGGAGTGAGGAGGGATTTGCGAGGAGGGGAGTGAGGAGAGGGTGGGGGAGGGAGGGGAGGAAGGGGGAGGGAGGAGGTAGTGAAGGAGGGGAGGAAGGGGGAGGGGGAATGGGGGGTGGGAGGGGAGGGAGGGGAGTGAGGAGAGGGTGGGGGAGGGAGGGGAGGAAGGAGGTAGTGAAGGGAGGGAGTGAGGGGGAATGGGGGGTGGGAGGGGAGTGAGGAGAGGGTGGGGGAGGGAGGGGAGGAAGGAGGGAGTGAAGGGAGGGAGGAGGGGAGGGGATGGGAGAGGAGAGAGGGGACTGCCGTGGTGGTGGGCCCCGTTCTCTGGCCGGGCCCTCTCTCGGCCCCCGGGCCCAGTCAGTGTCCCCAAGGGCCCGTGGAGGAGGGGGGGGGGGGGGGGGGGGGTTGAAGCTGCAGCCGGCCTCACTCCCCCTGACCGCCCCTCTGTCCACAGGTACAACGCGTTGGCCGGCGAGTTGGCCGGGGAAGTCCTCGATAACACCTTCTACGGCAAAGACTGTAATACTGTGTCTGAGCACACCATCGACAACCTCTACCGAATGCCCAGCAACCTGCTCAACTTCACCCTGAAGGTGCCCACACTGTCTCACCACCACCTTCCTCCCCTCTGCCTCCCTCCCTCCCTCCCTCCTTCCCTCCCTCCCTCCCTCCCTCGCTCCCTCCCTCCCTCCTTCCCTCCCTCCCTCCCTCCTTCCCTCCCTCGCTCGCTCCCCCCCCTCCCTCCCTCCCTCCCTTCCTCCTTCCATCCCTTCCCCCCATCCCTCCCTAGGAGATAGATTTAAACTTTAAAATGCGAATAACTTCAAAAATATAAAACCGATTTCAATGAAACTTCTTCCATTATCACCAGAGGGACGACGGTGAGTGAGGTGGGCCTAAAATTGTCGCGCTATCCTGTACCGTTTTGACTGTAGTTCAGGAACAAACAGACAAACAAACAAACAAACGAACGAGAGTTTTCGTATATAGATGTATGGGGCTAGTTATGTGACACAGAATGTGGTGGTGGTGGTGGTGGTGGTTGTGGAAGCAGAAATGATCGTGGTGTTTAAGAGGCTTTCAGACAGGCACATCGATATGCAGGGAATGCAAACAGGCCCCAGTCTAAGAATAAAGGGGTAGGCCATTTAAAACGAGATGAGTTTTGGTCCCCTAATTTGAGGAAGGACGTCCTTGCTGTTGAGGCAGTGCAGCGTAGGTTCACCAGGTTAATCCCCGGGATGGCGGGACTGTCATATGAGGAAAGATTGGGAAAGACTGGGCTGGTATTCGCTGGAATTTAGAAGCATGAGAGGATGAGAGGGGATCTTATAAAATTATAAAAGCACTGGATGCAGGAAAAATGTCCCCAATGTTGGGGGAGTCCAGAACCAGGGGCCACACAGTCTTAGAATAAAGGGGAGGCCATTTAAAACTGAGGTGAGAAGGAACTTTTTCACCCAGAGAGTTGTGAATTTGTTTTAATTCTCTGCCACAGAGGGCAGTGGAGGCCAATTCACTGGATGGATTTAAGAGAGAGTTAGATAGAGCTCTGGGGGCTAGCGGAGTCAGGGGATATGGGGAGAAGGCAGGCACGGGTTACTGATTGTGGACGATCAGCCACGATCACAATGAATGGCGGTGCTGGCTCGAAGGGCCGAGTGGCCTCCTCCAGCACCTATTTTCCATATTTCTATGTTTCTATGTTTATCAGTGTGGGCAGGTTGGGCCGAAGGGCTTGTGTGCTCAGTGTAAGACTACTTTGCACAACCCCGTGACTGTGCCACTGACGGCAGCAGCCGTGTGGAGGAGCAGAGTTTGCAGTGAGCAAAAGCTGAGACAAGGTGAGGCGAATTGTGGGCCAGTTGCAGGGAGAAGGCTGGCAGAAGGAGCGACGGGCCGAATGGCGGGTGGGCTGGACCGGGGCAGGGCCGGGGGTGGGCTCACCGTTCTTGCACTGGAACTTGTCGCGGCAGTTGATTTTCTACGTTTCTGTGAATGGAGGGATATGGACCACATGCAGGCAGAGGAGGCTGGTTTAACTGGGCACGGACATCGTGGGCCGAAGGGCCTGTTCCTGTTCTGCCCCGTTGTTCTGTGTGCATGATTGGGAGATTTCATCACTCAAACAGAGGAGCAAGACATGGAGAGTGAAAAGGGGAAGGTTGTGAAGAGAGATGTGGCTGGGATGTGGTCTCCAGAGGGCTTCACGGTGGCGCAGCGGTAGAGTTGTTGCTTTACAGCGAATGCAGCGCCGGAGACTCAGGTTCGATCCTGGCTACGGGTGCTGCACTGTAAGGAGTTTGTACGTTCTCCCCGTGACCTGCGTGGGTTTTCTCCGAGATCTTCGGTTTCCTCCCACACTCCAAAGACGTACAGGTTTGTAGGTTAATTGGCTGAGTAAATGTAAAAATTGTCCCTAGTGGGTGTAGGATAGTGTTAGTGTGCGGGGATCGCTGGGCGGCACGGACTTGGTGGGCCGAAGGGCCTGTTTCCGGCTGTATATATATGATGATGATGTTCGGCACGGACCTCGTGGGCCGCAGGGCCTGTTTGTTTGTGCCTTGCGCTGTTGGTATGTTCGGTTCGCCAACGCAGTTATTGTGGATGAGCCCTGACCAAAGATACTAGAGGAGCAAGATGGACCACTCCGTCGAAATCGCCTACACTGAAGTGAAGCACGCAAAGGAGCGTAACGTCCGCCATTTTAGTAAGCAAAACCCGCCGTTCGCTGTGTATGCCTCTCGCAGTGTAATCAGTGTTTGGGGGAACAGTATGTGTGATGATACCATTAAAATGCAGAATATATCTCACCTGTCCACTCACAGATTTTTGTTATTTTTCTTTTTAAATGTTTCTGCAAGTTTCTGCCTACTAAAATGGCCGCCGTGACGTGCTACGGTTTTTGGGGTCGAGCAGTCTATCTCCCCGGGCCCTTGGGAAGACCGACCGGGCCCCGGGGGCCGAGAGAGGGCCCGACTAGAGAATGCGGCCCACCATCACGGCACTCCCCTCTCTCCCCTCCCACCCCCATTCCCCCACCCCCCTCCTCCCTCCCTTCACTCCCTCCTTCCTCCCCTCCCTTCCCCACCCCCCTCCTCACATCCACTCCCTCCCCTCCCACCCCCATTCACCCCTCACTCCCCTCCTCGCAAATGCCTCCTCACTCCCCCCCCCTCATTCCCTCCCTTCACTCCCTCCTTCCTCCCCTCCCTCCCCTCCCACCCCATTCACCCCTCACTCCCCTCCTCGCAAATGCCTCCTCACTCCCCCCCCTCACTTCCCTCCCCTTACTCCCCTTCACACTCCCTCCCCTCCCCCTCCCCCCACCCCATCCTCACTCCCCCCCTCACTCCCCTCCCCTTACTCCCCTTCACACTCCCTCCCCTCCCCCCTCCCCATCCTCACTCCCCCCCCTCACTCCCCTCCCCTTACTCCCCTTCACACTCCCTCCCCTCCCCCTCCCCCCTCCCCATCCTCACTCCCCCCCTCACTCCCCTCCCCTTACTCCCCTTCACACTCCCTCCCCTCCCCCATCACTCCCCATACTCCCCTCCCCACTCCCCTCCTCACTCCCCTCCTCGCAAATGCCTCCTCACCCCTCCCTCACTCCCCTCCCCCTACTCCCCTCCCCCCCACTCCCTCCCTCCCCTCCCTCCCCTCCTCCCTCCCCTCCTGGCAAATCCTTTCATGCTCTGCTCTATGATCTTTGGCTCTGACCAAGGTGCTTCCTCTCTCCCAGAAAACGGTCCTGGAGGATGACGTCACGGCCATGTTTTACGCCGATGCTGCCGATTATGACACTCGAGTCTCCAATGTGAACAACTTGTACGATGAAAGGTCGAGCACGTTCAAAATCCCCGTGTTGTTCAGTCGCAAATGGACCACGACAACCACCCGGAAATCCAGCTTCAAGGAGCTGATCAAAGCTTCCAAAAAGAAGGTAGAGTTGCCATCACAACACAACCTAGCGCGAATGAACGTACAACAGTAGACACAAAATGCTGGAGTAACTCAGCGGGTCAGGTGTGACGGTGTGAGGGTGTGATGGTGTGTGACGGTGTGTGACGGTGTGATGGTGTGATGGTGTGTGACGGTGTGTGACGGTGCGGTGTGTGACGGTGTGTGACGGTGCGGTGTGTGACGGTGTGTGACGGTGTGATGGTGTGATGGTGTGTGACGGTGTGTGACGGTGTGATGGTGTGATGGTGTGTGACGGTGTGTGACGGTGCGGTGTGTGACGGTGCGGTGTGTGACGGTGCGGTGTGTGACGGTGTGTGACGGTGTGTGACAGTGCGGTGTGTGACGGTGCGTGACGGTGCGTGACGGTGCGTGACGGTGTGTGACGGTGTGTGACGGTGCGGTGCGTGACGGTGCGTGACGGTGTGTGACAGTGTGTGACGGTGTGTGACAGTGCAGTGTGTGACGGTGTGGGACGGTGCGGTGTGTGACGGTGTGTGACAGTGTGTGACGGTGTGTGACAGTGTGTGACGGTGTGTGACAGTGCGGTGTGTGACGGTGTGTGACGGTGTGTGACGGTGCGTGACGGTGCGGTGTGTGACGGTGCGGTGTGTGACGGGGCGGGGTGTGACGGTGTGTGATGGTGTGTGACGGTGCGGTGTGTGACGGTGCGGTGTGTGACGGTGCGTGACGGTGCGGTGTGTGACAGTGCGGTGTGTGACGGGGCGGTGTGTGACGGTGTGTGACGGTGCGTGACGGTGCGGTGTGTGACGGGGCGGTGTGTGACGGTGTGTGACGGTGTGTGACGGTGTGTGACGGTGTGTGACGGTGTGGTGTGTGACGGGGCGGTGTGTGACGGTGTGTGACGGTGTGTGACGGTGTGTGACGGTGCGGTGTGTGACGGTGTGTGACGGTGCGTGACGGTGCGGTGTGTGACGGTGTGTGATGGTGTGTGACGGTGCGTGATGGTGCGGTGTGTGACGGTGCGTGACGGTGCGGTGTGTGACGGTGTGTGACGGTGTGGTGTGTGATGGTGTGTGACGGTGTGTGACGGTGTGTGATGGTGTGCGACGGTGTGTGACGGTGTGTGACGGTGCGGTGCGTGACGGTGCGTGACGGTGTGTGACGGTGCGGTGCGTGACGGTGTGTGACGGTGGGTGACGGTGTGTGACGGTGTGTGACGGTGTGTGGCGGTGCGTGACGGTGCGGTGCGTGACGGTGCATGATGGTGTGTGACGGTGTGTGACGGTGCGGTGTGTAACGGTGCGTGACGGTGTGTGATGGTGTGTGACGGTGCGGTGTGACGGTGTGTGACGGTGCAGTGTGTGACGGTGCGGTGTGTGACGGTGCGGTGTGTGACGGTGTGTGACAGTGCGGTGTGTGACGGTGTGTGACGGTGTGTGACGGTGCGTGACGGTGAGGTGTGTGACGGTGCGGTGTGTGACGGTGCGTGACGGTGCGGTGTGTGACGGTGCGGTGTGTGACGGGGCGGTGTGTGACGGTGCGGTGTGTGACAGTGCGGTGTGTGACGGTGCGTGACGGTGCGGTGTGTGACGGTGCGGTGTGTGACGGTGCGGTGTGTGACGGTGCGTGACGGTGCGGTGTGTGACGGTGCGGTGTGTGACGGGGCGGTGTGTGACGGTGTGTGACGGTGTGTGACGGTGTGTGACGGTGTGTGATGGTGTGTGACGGTGTGGTGTGTGACGGAGCGGTGTGTGACGGTGTGTGACGGTGTGTGACGGTGTGTGACGGTGCGGTGTGTGACGGTGTGTGACGGTGCGTGACGGTGCGGTGTGTGACGGTGTGTGACGGTGTGTGACGGTGCGTGACGGTGCGGTGTGTGACGGTGTGTGACGGTGTGTGACGGTGCGTGACGGTGCGTGACGGTGCGGTGTGTGACGGTGTGTGACGGTGTGGTGTGTGATGGTGTGTGACGGTGTGTGATGGTGTGTGACGGTGTGTGACGGTGTGTGACGGTGTGTGATGGTGTGCGACGGTGTGTGACGGTGTGTGACGGTGCGGTGCGTGACGGTGCGTGACGGTGCGTGACGGTGTGTGACGGTGCGGTGCGTGACGGTGTGTGACGGTGGGTGACGGTGTGTGACGGTGTGTGGCGGTGCGTGACGGTGCGTGACGGTGCGGTGTGTGACGGTGCACGATGGTGTGTGACGGTGTGTGACGGTGCGGTGTGTAACGGTGCGTGACGGTGTGTGATGGTGTGTGACGGTGCGGTGTGACGGTGTGTGACGGTGCGGTGTGTGACGGTGCGGTGTGTGACGGTGCGGTGTGTGACGGTGTGTGACAGTGCGGTGTGTGACGGTGTGTGACGGTGTGTGACGGTGCGTGACGGTGCGTGACGGTGCGGTGTGTGACGGTGCGGTGTGTGACGGTGCGTGACGGTGCGGTGTGTGACGGTGCGGTGTGTGACGGGGCGGTGTGTGACGGTGTGTGATGGTGTGTGACGGTGCGGTGTGTGACGGTGCGGTGTGTGACGGTGCGGTGTGTGATGGTGCGTGACGGTGCGGTGTGTGACGGTGCGGTGTGTGACGGGGCGGTGTGTGACGGTATGTGACGGTGTGTGACGGTGTGTGACGGTGTGTGACGGTGTGTGACGGTGCATGACGGTGCGTGACGGGGCGGTGTGTGACGGTGTGTGACGGTGTGTGACGGTGTGTGACGGTGTGGTGTGTGACGGGGCGGTGTGGGACGGTGTGTGACGGTGTGTGACGGTGTGTGACGGTGCGTGACGGTGCGTGACGGTGTGTGACGGTGCGGTGTGTGACGGTGCATGACGGTGTGTGACGGTGCGGTGTGTGACGGTGTGTGATGGGGTGTGACGGTGTGTGACGGGGCGGTGTGTGACGGTGTGTGACGGTGCGGTGTGTGACGGGGCGGTGTGTGACGGTGTGTGACGGTGTGTGACGGTGTGTGGCGGTGCGTGACGGTGCGGTGTGTGACGGTGTGTGATGGTGTGTGACGGTGTGTGACGGTGTGTGGCGGTGCGTGACGGTGCGTGACGGTGCGGTGTGTGACGGTGCATGATGGTGTGTGACGGTGTGTGACGGTGCGTGATGGAGTGTGACGGTGCGTGACGGTGCGTGACGGTGCGTGACGGTGCGTGACGGTGTGTGACGGTGTGTGACGGTGTGTGACAGTGTGTGACGGTGTGTGACAGTGTGTGACGGTGTGTGACAGTGCGGTGTGTGACGGTGTGTGACGGTGTGTGACGGTGTGTGACGGTGCGTGACGGTGCGGTGGGTGACGGTGCGGTGTGTGACGGGGCGGGGTGTGACGGTGTGTGATGGTGTGTGACGGTGCGGTGTGTGACGGTGCAGTGTGTGACGGTGCGTGACGGTGCGGTGTGTGACGGTGCGGTGTGTGACGGTGCGGTGTGTGACGGTGTGTGACGGTGTGTGACGGTGTGTGACGGTGTGGTGTGTGACGGGGCGGTGTGGGACGGTGTGTGACGGTGTGTGACGGTGTGTGACGGTGCGTGACGGTGCGTGACGGTGTGTGACGGTGCGGTGTGTGACGGTGCATGACGGTGTGTGACGGTGCGGTGTGTGACGGTGTGTGATGGGGTGTGACGGTGTGTGACGGGGCGGTGTGTGACGGTGTGTGACGGTGCGGTGTGTGACGGGGCGGTGTGTGACGGTGTGTGACGGTGTGTGACGGTGTGTGGCGGTGCGTGACGGTGCGGTGTGTGACGGTGTGTGATGGTGTGTGACGGTGTGTGACGGTGTGTGGCGGTGCGTGACGGTGCGTGACGGTGCGGTGTGTGACGGTGCATGATGGTGTGTGACGGTGTGTGACGGTGCGTGATGGAGTGTGACGGTGCGTGACGGTGCGTGACGGTGCGTGACGGTGCGTGACGGTGTGTGACGGTGTGTGACGGTGTGTGACAGTGTGTGACGGTGTGTGACAGTGTGTGACGGTGTGTGACAGTGCGGTGTGTGACGGTGTGTGACGGTGTGTGACGGTGTGTGACGGTGCGTGACGGTGCGGTGGGTGACGGTGCGGTGTGTGACGGGGCGGGGTGTGACGGTGTGTGATGGTGTGTGACGGTGCGGTGTGTGACGGTGCAGTGTGTGACGGTGCGTGACGGTGCGGTGTGTGACGGTGCGGTGTGTGACGGTGCGGTGTGTGACGGTGCGTGACGGTGCGGTGTGTGACGGTGCGTGACGGTGCGGTGTGTGACAGTGCGGTGTGTGACGGGGCAGTGTGTGACGGTGTGTAACGGTGTGTGACGGTGTGTGACGGTGTGTGGCGGTGTGTGATGGTGTGTGACGGTGTGTGACGGTGTGGTGTGTGACGGGGCGGTGTGTGACGGTGTGTGATGGTGTGTGACGGTGTGTGACGGTGTGTGACGGTGCGGTGTGTGACGGTGTGTGACGGTGCGTGACGGTGCGGTGTGTGACGGTGTATGACGGTGCGTGACGGTGCGGTGTGTGACGGTGTGTGACGGTGTGTGACGGTGTGTGACGGTGCGTGACGGTGCGGTGTGTGACGGTGTGTGACGGTGTGGTGTGTGATGGTGTGTGACGGTGTGTGATGGTGTGTGACGGTGTGTGACGGTGTGTGACGGTGTGTGATGGTGTGCGACGGTGTGTGACGGTGTGTGACGGTGCGGTGCGTGACGGTGCGTGACGGTGCGTGACGGTGTGTGACGGTGCGGTGCGTGACGGTGTGTGACGGTGGGTGACGGTGTGTGACGGTGTGTGACGGTGTGTGGCGGTGCGTGACGGTGCGTGACGGTGCGGTGTGTGACGGTGCACGATGGTGTGTGACGGTGTGTGACGGTGCGGTGTGTAACGGTGTGTGACGGTGTGTGACGGTGTGTGACGGTGCGGTGTGTAACGGTGTGTGACGGTGCGTGACGGTATGTGATGGTGTGTGACGGTGCGGTGTGACGGTGTGTGACGGTGCGGTGTGTGACGGTGCGGTGTGTGACGGTGCGGTGTGTGACGGTGTGTGACAGTGCGGTGTGTGACGGTGTGTGACGGTGTGTGACGGTGCGTGACGGTGCGTGACGGTGCGGTGTGTGACGGTGCGGTGTGTGACGGTGCGGTGTGTGACGGTGTGTGACAGTGCGGTGTGTGACGGTGTGTGACGGTGCGTGACGGTGCTGTGTGTGACGGTGCGGTGTGTGACGGTGCATGACGGTGCGGTGTGTGACGGGGCGGTGTGTGACGGTGTGTGATGGTGTGTGACGGTGTGTGACGGGGCGGTGTGTGACGGTGTGTGACGGTGCGGTGTGTGACGGGGCGGTGTGTGACGGTGTGTGATGGTGTGTGACGGTGTGTGACGGGGCGGTGTGTGACGGTGTGTGACGGTGCGGTGTGTGACGGGGCGGTGTGTGACGGTGTGTGACGGTGTGTGACGGTGTGTGGCGGTGCGTGATGGTGCGGTGTGTGACGGTGTGTGATGGTGTGTGACGGTGTGTGACGGTGTGTGGCGGTGCGTGACGGTGCGGTGTGTGACGGTGCGGTGTGTGACGGTGTGTGACGGTGTGTGACGGTGTGTGGCGGTGCGTGACGGTGCGGTGTGTGACGGTGTGTGACGGTGCATGATGGTGTGTGACGGTGTGTGACGGTGCGTGATGGTGTGTGACGGTGCGTGACGGTGCGTGACGGTGCGTGACGGTGCGTGACGGTGTGTGACGGTGTGTGACGGTGTGTGACAGTGTGTGACGGTGTGTGACAGTGCGGTGTGTGACGGTGTGTGACAGTGTGTGACGGTGTGTGACGGTGCGTGACGGTGCGGTGTGTGACGGTGAGGTGTGTGACGGGGCGGGGTGTGACGGTGTGTGATGGTGTGTGACGGTGCGGTGTATGACGGTGCGGTGTGTGACGGTGCGTGACGGTGCGGTGTGTGACGGTGCGGTGTGTGACGGTGCGGTGTGTGACGGTGCGTGACGGTGCGGTGTGTGACGGTGCGTGACGGTGCGGTGTGTGACAGTGCGGTGTGTGGCGGGGCAGTGTGTGACGGTGTGTGACGGTGTGTGACGGTGTGTGACGGTGTGTGGCGGTGTGTGATGGTGTGTGACGGTGTGTGACGGTGTGTGACGGTGTGTGACGGTGTGTGACGGTGTGTGACGGTGCGGTGTGTGACGGTGTGTGACGGTGCATGACGGTGCGGTGTGTGACGGTGTGTGACGGTGTATGACGGTGCGTGACGGTGCGGTGTGTGACGGTGTGTGACGGTGTGTGACGGTGCGTGACGGTGCGTGACGGTGCGGTGTGTGACGGTGCACGATGGTGTGTGACGGTGTGTGACGGTGCGGTGTGTAACGGTGCGTGACGGTGTGTGATGGTGTGTGACGGTGCGGTGTGACGGTGTGTGACGGTGCGGTGTGTGACGGTGCGGTGTGTGACGGTGCGGTGTGTGACGGTGTTTGACAGTGCAGTGTGTGACGGTGTGTGACGGTGTGTGACGGTGTGTGACGGTGTGTGACGGTGCGTGACGGTGCGGTGTGTGATGGTGCGGTGTGTGACGGTGCATGACGGTGCGGTGTGTGACGGTGCTGTGTGTGACGGGGCGGTGTGTGACGGTGTGTGATGGTGTGTGACGGTGTGTGACGGGGCGGTGTGTGACGGTGTGTGACGGTGCGGTGTGTGACGGGGCGGTGTGTGACGGTGTGTGACGGTGTGTGACGGTGTGTGGCGGTGCGTGATGGTGCGGTGTGTGGCGGTGTGTGATGGTGTGTGACGGTGTGTGACGGTGTGTGGCGGTGCGTGACGGTGCGGTGTGTGACGGTGCGGTGTGTGACGGTGTGTGACGGTGTGTGACGGTGTGTGGCGGTGCGTGACGGTGCGGTGTGTGACGGTGTGTGACGGTGCATGATGGTGTGTGACGGTGTGTGACGGTGCGTGATGGTGTGTGACGGTGCGTGACGGTGCGTGACGGTGCGTGACGGTGTGTGACAGTGTGTGACGGTGTGTGACAGTGTGTGACGGTGTGTGACAGTGTGTGACGGTGTGTGACAGTGCGGTGTGTGACGGTGTGTGACAGTGTGTGACGGTGTGTGACGGTGTGTGACGGTGCGTGACGGTGCGGTGTGTGACGGTGCGGTGTGTGACGGGGCGGGGTGTGATGGTGTGTGATGGTGTGTGACGGTGCGGTGTATGACGGTGCGGTGTGTGACGGTGCGTGACGGTGCGGTGTGTGACGGTGCGGTGTGTGACGGTGCGGTGTGTGACGGTGCGTGACGGTGCGGTGTGTGACGGTGCGTGACGGTGCGGTGTGTGACAGTGCGGTGTGTGGCGGGGCAGTGTGTGACGGTGTGTGACGGTGTGTGACGGTGTGTGACGGTGTGTGGCGGTGTGTGATGGTGTGTGACGGTGTGTGACGGTGTGTGACGGTGTGGTGTGTGACGGGGCGGTGTGTGACGGTGTGTGATGGTGTGTGACGGTGTGTGACGGTGTGTGACGGTGCGGTGTGTGACGGTGCGGTGTGTGACGGTGCATGACGGTGCGGTGTGTGACGGTGTGTGACGGTGTATGACGGTGCGTGACGGTGCGGTGTGTGACGGTGTGTGACAGTGCGGTGTGTGACGGTGTGTGACGGTGTGTGACGGTGCGTGACGGTGCGGTGTGTGACGGTGTGTGACGGTGTGGTGTGTGATGGTGTGTGACGGTGTGTGATGGTGTGTGACGGTGTGTGACGGTGTGTGACGGTGTGTGATGGTGTGCGACGGTGTGTGACGGTGTGTGACGGTGCGGTGCGTGACGGTGCGTGACGGTGCGTGACGGTGCGTGACGGTGTGTGACGGTGCGGTGCGTGACGGTGTGTGACGGTGGGTGACGGTGTGTGACGGTGTGTGACGGTGTGTGGCGGTGCGTGACGGTGCACGATGGTGTGTGACGGTGCGGTGTGTGACGGTGCACGATGGTGTGTGACGGTGTGTGACGGTGCGGTGTGTAACGGTGCGTGACGGTGTGTGATGGTGTGTGACGGTGCGGTGTGACGGTGTGTGACGGTGCGGTGTGTGACGGTGCGGTGTGTGACAGTGCGGTGTGTGACGGTGTGTGACAGTGCGGTGGGTGACGGTGTGTGACGGTGTGTGACGGTGTGTGACGGTGCGGTGTGACGGTGTGTGACGGTGCGGTGTGTGACGGTGCGGTGTGTGACAGTGCGGTGTGTGACGGTGTGTGACAGTGCGGTGTGTGACGGTGTGTGACGGTGTGTGACGGTGTGTGACGGTGCGGTGTGTGACGGTGTGTGACGGGGCGGTGTGTGACGGTGTGTGACGGTGTGTGACGATGTGTGACGGTGTGTGACGGTGCGTGACGGTGCGTGACGGTGCGGTGTGTGATGGTGCAGTGTGTGACGGTGCGTGACGGTGCGGTGTGTGACGGTGCGGTGTGTGACGGGGCGGTGTGTGACGGTGTGTGATGGTGTGTGACGGTGCGGTGTGTGACGGTGCGGTGTGTGACGGTGCGTGACGGTGCGGTGTGTGACGGTGCGGTGTGTGACGGGGCTGTGTGTGACGGTGTGTGATGGTGTGTGACGGTGCGGTGTGTGACGGTGCGGTTTGTGACGGTGCGTGACGGTGCGGTGTGTGACGGTGCGGTGTGTGACGGGGCGGTGTGTGACGGTATGTGACGGTGTGTGACGGTGTGTGACGGTGTGTGACGGTGTGTGACGGTGCATGACGGTGCGTGACGGGGCGGTGTGTGACGGTGTGTGACAGTGTGTGACGGTGTGTGACGGTGTGGTGTGTGACGGGGCGGTGTGTGACGGTGTGTGGCGGTGTGTGACGGTGTGTGACGGTGCGTGACGGTGTGTGACGGTGCGGTGTGTGACGGTGCGTGACGGTGTGTGACGGTGCGGTGTGTGACGGGGCGGTGTGTGACGGTGTGTGATGGTGTGTGACGGTGTGTGACGGTGTGTGACGGTGCGGTGTGTGACGGGGCGGTGTGTGACGGTGTGTGACGGTGTGTGACGGTGTGTGGCGGTGCGTGACGGTGCGGTGTGTGACGGTGTGTGATGGTGTGTGACGGTGTGTGACGGTGTGTGGCGGTGCGTGACGGTGCGTGACTGTGCGGTGTGTGACGGTGCATGATGGTGTGTGACGGTGTGTGACGGTGCGTGATGGTGTGTGACGGTGCGTGACGGTGCGTGACGGTGCGTGACGGTGCGTGACGGTGTGTGACGGTGCGTGATGGTGTGTGACAGTGTGTGACGGTGTGTGACGGTGTGTGACGGTGCGTGACGGTGCGGTGTGTGACGGTGCGGTGTGTGACGGGGCGGGTGTGACGGTGTGTGACGGTGTGTGACGGTGCGGTGTATGACGGTGCGGTGTGTGACGGTGCGTGACGGTGCGGTGTGTGACGTGCGTGACGGTGCGGTGTGTGACGGTGCGGTGTGTGACGGTGCGGTGTGTGACGGTGAGTGACGGTGCGGTGTGTGACAGTGCGGTGTGTGACGGGGCAGTGTGTGACGGTGTGTGACGGTGTGTGACGGTGTGTGGCGGTGTGTGACGGTGTGGTGTGTGACGGGGCGGTGTGTGACGGTGTGTGATGGTGTGTGACGGTGTGTGACGGTGTGTGACGGTGTGTGACGGTGCGGTGTGTGACGGTGTGTGACGGTGCGTGACGGTGCGGTGTGTGACGGTGTGTGACGGTGTATGACGGTGCGTGACGGTGCGGTGTGTGACGGTGTGTGACGGTGCGTGAAGGTGTGTGACGGTGCGTGACGATGCGTGACGGTGTGTGACGGTGTGTGACGGTGCGTGACGGTGCGTGACGGTGCGTGAAGGTGCGTGACGGTGCGTGACGGTGCGGTGTGTGATGGTGCGTGACGGTGCGTGACGGTGTGTGATGGTGTGTGACGGTGCGGTGTGACGGTGTGTGACGGTGTGTGATGGTGTGTGATGGTGCGGTGTGACGGTGTGTGACGTTGCGGTGTGTGACGGTGCGTGATGGTGTGTGACGGTGCGTGACGGTGTGTGACGGTGTGTGACGGTGCGTGACGGTACGGTGTGTGACGGTGCGTGACGGTGCAGTGTGTGATGGTGCGTGATGGTGTGTGACGGTGTGTGATGGTGTGTGATGGTGTGTGATGGTGTGTGACGGTGTGTGACGGTGCGTGATGGTGCGTGACGGTGCATGACGGTGCGTGACGGTGCGTGACGGTGCGTGACAGTGCGTGACGGTGCGTGACGGTGCGTGACGGTGCGTGACGGTGCGTGACGGTGCGTGACGGTGCGTGACGGTACGTGACGGTGCGTGAAGGTGCGTGACGGTGCGTGACGATGCGTGACGGTGCGTGACGGTGCGTGACGGTGCGTGACGGTGCGTGATGGTGCGTGACGGTGTGTGACGGTGCGTGACGGTGCGTGACGGTGTGTGACGGTGCGTGACGGTGTGGTGTGTGACGGTGCGTGACGGTGCGTGACGGTGCGTGACGGTGCGTGACGGTGCGTGACGGTGTGTGACGGTGCGTGACGGTGCGGTGTGTGACGGTGTGTGATGGTGTGTGACGGTGCGTGACGGTGTGTGACGGTGTGTGACGGTGCGTGACGGTGCGTGACGGTGTGTGACGGTGCGTGACGGTGCGTGATGGTGCGTGACGGTGTGTGACGGTGCGTGACGGTGCGTGACGGTGCGTGACGGTGCGTGACGGTGTGTGACGGTGCGTGACGGTGTGGTGCGTGACGGTGCGTGACGGTGCGTGACGGTGCGTGATGGTGCGTGACGGTGCGTGACGGTGTGGTGTGTGATGGTGCATGACGGTGCGTGACGGTGCGTGACGGTGCGTGACGGTGCGTGACGGTGCTTGACGGTGCGTGACGGTGCGTGACGGTGCGTGACGGTGCGTGACGGTGTGTGACGGTGCGGTGTGTGAGGGTGT
>NW_027603301.1:0-17539 GCF_053455715.1 Rhinoraja longicauda
TGTCTATTGCTTTTCAGTTTGTCGATATACTGTTTCATTATTAAGCAAATACTTATTGTATAAATGTATTTTTTCAAGATTTGCAATCAAGATGTCTTACTACTCTGACTAGATAGCACGCAACAAAAATAGCTTTTCGCCGTGCCTCGGTACGCTTGACAATAATAAACAAAACTAAAGTTGGCCCATGCCAGCAAATCAGCACCGATCCTATCGCATGGCGAATCGGACATAGAATAGCGGACCGTTTATTCGAGTTATTTTGTGTTGGTGTAAAAATAACTGTTTCACTTCTCGAACCTATGCCCCTCCATAATGCATTTGTGTTAGAAAGTTGAGCAGCTGCAGAAATTGCCAAATATTGATAGATTTGGACCTCGATGTGTTTTTCATTAGAATTTGCTGCTTTAACTTCATGTCCACTGATGCAGCGGGTTTAGATTAAGGGTTAGAGATAGAATCGATTTTTAATTAGGGGGGCATGGTGGCGCAGCGGCAGGGTTCCATACCGACAACGGATGCTGTCTGTACGGAGTTTGTACGTTCTCTCCTTGACCTGCGTGACTTTTCTACGAGATCTTCGGCTTCCTCCCACATTCCAAAGACGTGCAGGTTATTAGGTTAAATGGCTTGGCATAAAAGTAAATTGTTCCGAGGGTGTAGAATAATGTTAATGTGCGGGGTTCTCTGGTCGGTGCGGACTCAATGGGTCGAAGGGCTTGTTTCCACGCTGTATCTCTAAGCGGAACTAAACTAATATCGTCGAATAGTAAAATATATTATTGGGATAATAGAACTTATTTTAAACATTATTCCTACAATTAGATAAAATGAACGACGTTACGCAACTTCCCCACAACTGCACTAGGGATCCAACAGAAGCAGTTAAATTGTTTTACCCAAACTTGCACAACTGAATCTCATGGGCAAACGTGGTTATTTACCATATACCACAACATCTCTTTATTGCAGGGGAATGGCTATCCATTGTTTTGCTCTGGTCAAAGTATAGAGACCGGCAAATTTCATGTTGTTCATAAGGGTTATTTACGTTATGTAATGTTTTCCAATTCATTACGCATTTTCTACAGTAAACGCGATGACGATTGCGATTCTCTCCCGAGGAAGGTGTGGTTTATCGACGTGCGTAACCCGCTACCTTGTGGCTATGGCGGCAGCGGATCTGCTGATTGTCATCCTCGACCTGATACTGAGACACATCCCCACTCTCTATTGGAAGGATTTCCTCTTCGTTCAGTCGATTCCCATCTGCAACATCCACGCCGTCCTGCTCTTCGCCGCCACAGACTGTTCTGTCTGGTTCACCGTCACATTCACCTTCGATCGCTTCGTCGCCATTTGTTGCCAGAAGCTCAAAGGCAAATATTGCACCCAAAGAACGGCGGCGATTGTTCTCGGGACAGTTACTCTGCTGAGCTGTATGAAGAACATTTTCTGGTACTTCATGTTGACTGGTCAATATTTGCTGATGACCCATCCCTGGTTTTGTGCTTTAGAGCGAAAGATTTATTCCTCAGAGGTCTGGGCAGCAATTGAGTTTCTCCATTATATATTCACCCTGGTAGTCCCATTCGCCATTATCCTGTTGCTCAACTGCTTAACTGTTCGGCACATCGTAGCTGCAAGCAGAGCGCGCAGGAGACTCCGGGTTCAGAACAATAGGGACTGTGGCCAGAGTCCCAGAGACCTGGAGATGGAGAGCCGAAGGAAATCCGTCATTTGCTCCTCGTCATTTCCAGCAATTTCATAGCCCTGTGGTCATTGTATGTCGTGGATGCTATCAGTAATCGAGTGGTGTTTCTGGGCTACCCGTCTGCGGACGTCAACATTTTTGTGGAGCAGATTGGATTCATGCTGCAACTGCTCAGCTGCTGCACCAATACCGGCATTTATGCCGTGAGTCAAACTAAGTTCAGAGAAGAAGTGAGGAAAGCGGTGGCACGTCCCTTCACCGTACTTGCGCGATGCGTTAAATAACGACAATGCCCGCGCAGCCTGACAATTCGATAACTCGTAATTTTCTCACCTGCACTCTGACGACGACCTGACAATTGTTCACTGTTTTTCTTTCCCTCGGGTGTTTTGTAGCGCTACCGCCAATGTTGGGTCTGTATTCTGTACACTTGGTCCCATAAGTCTTCTTCTTAACCTGAGTTCAATCAAAACTCCCTCCCTTTTGACGGAAATTGGATTCATATTCAAACGTTGAGCTGCTGCAGTTACACATATACTTGCGCGGTGACGTTGACTAAACGCATAGAAGTAGCTTTGGTTGCACTGAAGACCATTTGAGAAAGTTAATGTACTGTTAGTGTGGTTAGCAATTTATTGATTTCTTCTTTATAAGAAATGATCAAACAAATATTCAAATGATCAAACAAATATTCAAATGATCAAACAAATATTGAACAAATGATCAAACAAATATTTCTTCTTGATAACAAATGATCAAACAAATATTTAATTTTGCGTAAACGAGCAGTAATGCTGCTGCAAGTCAGAAATTTATGGTTTTTTATCAGTCTGAAGGGTCTCGATCCGAAGCGTCACCATTCCTTCTCTCCAGAGACGCTGTCTGTCCCGCTGAGTTACTCCAGCACTTTGTGTCTATCTTCGATTTCAACCAGCATTTGCAGTTCCGTCCGGCACATTTATCGTTTCATTGTCGGTACATGTGACAATTAAAAACCATTGACCCTTGAGTTTTCCTCTCAAACTAACTTCAGAGGAGGGTGTTTCATATTGCGAGGAATTACGATTGTCGAGCTGCTGTACAAATGCGTGCTCATGCGCTGTGAGCAGCACGAAATACTGGGAGGAGATGACGGTGCCTCGTAAAGTTCCTTTTGCCTGTTCACAACATAGAGCAAAGAATGTGAAAAACGTTGACGTTTCCACATCTAGATTTCACTCACACCCTTCGCTCATTTGCACTCATCTGCATACCCCCTCCTCGCCCCAACCCGCCAAACACCATCGCCTCTGTTATTTTATGTACACCACTTCCATTTCGGTAAGTCAACAGCAGGAAAACCCTGTGTGTCCTGGTATATTTTCATGGGGAATATAAGATACGGACGCTTTGTTCCGCCTTCCGTCCGCCCAAACCAGCCCTCGCCACACAACCGATACTCAATCGACACTGCGAGCTGCGTGACTGCATGCATGTGGAAAGTCTCTTCTTTCTATTTGATACTCAGAATGAGGCAACCTTGGACGGAAACGTCCTCACTCTCGCCCTGAGATAACGATACGATGGGGCGGTATTTCTCTGGCTGTGGTTCCGAAGCATAAGTGAAAATCAGACGCGAACTTCCATCTAAAATTACATCAATATCGTTCTGTGTTGCTAACGGGGGCATTCATACCGACCTTTCATAGCCTCGGTGACCACCAGGTGGCGCAAACTTGACATTGCTATCGTTCACAGCTGAGCACATTAAAGCACACTGGAACTGCTGGAAACCCACACACCAGCTTTTATTCAGCTACACAGAGCGGGCTTTCGTTCTTCAGGTTCAGATTAAGATGAAAGGATTTAGGGCTGGAATATTAACCCACTTTCTGTTTCTCGCTGAGGACTATTTCCAGATTTTTTTATTCTATGTTATTGTAGCTATCAATGATACCAGAGATAGACATAAAATGCTGGAGTGACTCGGCGGGGCAGGTAGCATCTCCGGAGAGAAGGAATGGGTGACGTTTCCAGTCGAGACCTTCATACTGATGTCAGGGGGAGGGGGCGGGACAAAGATAGGATGTAGTCGGACACAGTAAGACTATTGGGAGAACTGGGGAGGGGAAGCAGGGACTACCTGAAGTTAGAGAAGTCTATGTTCATACCGCTGGGGTGTAAACTGCCCAAGCGAAATATGAGGTGCTGTTCCTCCAATCTGCGTTGGGCCTCACTTTGACAATGGAGGAGGCCCAGGACAGAAAGGTCAGATTGGGAATGGGAGGGAGAGTTGAATTGCTGAGCCACCGGGAGATCGGGTTGATTAAGTCGAACTGAGCGAGGGGGTAAAGCGAAACTTTCGCCAAGCCTGCGCTTGGTTTCGCCGATGTAGAGAAGTTGACATCTGGAACAACGGATACTATAGATGAGGTTGGAGGAGGTGCAGGTGAACCTCTGCTTCACCTGGAAGGGCTGTTTGTGTCCTTGGATGGAGTCGAGGGGCGGGGTAAAGGGACAGGTGTTGCATCTACTGCAGTTGCAGGGGAAAGTACCTGGGGAGGGGGTGGCCTGGGTGGGAAGGGACGGGTGGACCAGGGACATTCGGAGGGAACGGTCTCTGCGGAAATGGGAAGATGTGGCCAGTAGTGGGATCCCGTTGGAGGTGGCAGAAATGTTGGAGGATAATTTGTTGTATGCGACGGCCGATGGGGTGGAAGGTGAGGACAAGCCGGCCGCTATCCTTGTCACGAATGGGGATGGCTGCGGGATATTGAGGAGACTCTAGTGAGAGCTTCATCTATAATGGAAGAGGGGAAACCCCGTTCCCTAAAGAATGAGGACATCTCCGATGCCCTAGTATGGAACACCGCACCCTGGGCGCAGATGCGGCGTAGACGGAGGAATTGGGAGGAGGGGATAGAGTTTGTTACAGGAAATAGGGTGGGAAGAAATGTAGTCAAGACAGCTATGGGAGTCAGTGGGTTTGTAGTTGTGTTGGTCACTAGTCTGTCTCCTGTGATGGAGATGGTGAGATCCAAAAACGGTAGGGAGATGTCGGAGATGGTGAGATTAGTCGTGAAATTGATGAAGTCAGTGAGTTCTGCAAGGGTACAAGAAGTAGCAACAGTGCAGTCGTCAATGTAGCGGAGGTCGAGTTCGGGGATAGGGCCAGTGTACGCCTGGAACATCGACTTCTCTAACTTCAGGTAGTCCCCGCCTCCCCTCCTTATCCCCTCCGCCTTGCCAGTTCTTCCACAGGCCTTCCTGTCTCCGACTACATCCTATTTTTGTCCCGCCCCTCTCCTGACATCAGTCTGAAGAAGGGTCTCGACCCGAAACGTCACCGATACCTTCTCTCCCGAGATGCTGCCCGACCCGGTGAGTTACTCAGGCATTTTGTGTCTATCTTCGATTTAAACCAGCATCTGCAGGGGTTTTTTTCTACCCAGTTTACGCATGGTCATCATGATGCCCATGTATCCTGAATAACACGATTGGTGTCGAAAGAGTGGGTTGCATTATTTGTGTCTATCTTCAGCGTAGACTTTCTGTGTGCGAATGGAAACTTTGTACGAAGCATAAATTAAGTGTCAGAGTGATATCTGCGAATGGAATTATGTGAATTTCAACAGGGTCGGCAAAGGGACAACTGTTTTGACATGGGTTAAGGAACGTAAACTGTACTGGACTGTATTTTGTTTAAATACATTATTGTTCCCTGCTGGAAGTTCTGGTACAGCAGCTTTAAGTTTCATTCCCTGATAGAAAGGAAGTTGTCATAAACAAGGAAGGGCAGCTCAAAAAGGGGTAACCTCATGGTGTAGACAGTGTAATTCACATGTGTTTAATCTGCTGCCATCCTTTTATCACAGAATTTGTTAAACGCAATGTCTAAGTAATTATATTTATTGACATCATCTTTATATGTTCCTATACTAAACGTATAACGTGACTAAACCCTGTTATTTATTTTTGTGCCTAAACGTTACAGTTTCACATTTGAATACAGTAAAGCATCAAACAACAGCTCGTCTCTACTGGTCTTTATTGGATCAATTGTTTAGCTTGTTGGATAGCTGGATAGGAACATTCGGTGAGTCCATTATAGTGAAAAGACAGCAACACGACAAGCTGTGTTAAAGGTGGCTCACATCGTTACAATGCCCGTCGACACCTCAAAGCCATGGCAACAGGCAACCAAGGCAACGTTTCACAGAATTAAGTCAAGTCTCTCAGTGTTCGTTCTTACCGCTCTTTAGCCAGTTCCAGTTCCAGCAGGGCCTCCCTTAGAGCTCTGGCTAAAACAAATGCAGCCGAAACCAAAGCAGCATTCGATCAGAGAGAGATAGCGAGCATTCAGGTCGAGGCTGCTCTGCTTCAGGCAACCTTAGCAACAAGAGAAAGAGATGAAAGCAGCCATTGCAGAGGCCGACACCATCGAAATGGGTTTATTGGCAGAACAAGGGTCACGTAATAGATCGCCAAGCCCTGTTCACTCTCAAAACCAACACGAGCGTACCCTGGACTACATCATAGAGCAAGCCAGCATAAAGTCAAGCCGACACGTCACCAATCATGATATCGAGAGTGAAAGCATACTATTTGGTTCATTGCCGCCCGCCCACCAGACCAAGTCTATTCTGGCCAAATCATTTCTTAGGCATCACAGTCCCAGTAATGACCAAGGAAACATGTAGCCTAAATTGAAGGATAGAAAGCAAACTTCAACCTTTCTGCTCAGTGACTTTATCGACTCTACTCGAACCATCAACGATTTCAATCCCACCACTAAAGGCCTCGCCAGTTACCTCGCCCGCAGCCAGCTTGCAAAAACGAGATTGACGGCCTTTAATTACAAGCCCGATAATTACGGGGCTTGGAAATCCTCCTTCCAAAGCGCCAGAGTAGGCCTGGTCCTTTCACCCGGAGAAGAGCTAGATCTTTTGATAAAATGGCTAGGAAATGGCGGCACGGTAGCGCAGCGGTAGAGTTGCTGCTTTACAGCGAATGCAGCGCCGGAGACTCAGGTTCGATCCTGACTACGGGTGCTGAACTGTAAGGAGTTTGTACGTTCTCCCCGTGACCTGCGTGGGTTTTCTCCGAGATCTTCGGTTTCCTCCCACACTCCAAAGACGTACAGGTATGTAGGTTAATTGGCTGGGTAAATGTTAAAAATAAATAAAAATGTCCCTAGCGGGTGTAGGATAATGTTAATGTACGGGGCGGACTTGGAGGGCCGAAAAGGCCTGTTTCCGGCTGTATATATATGATATGATATGAAAGGAATCCTCAGAGCAGGAAACAAGAATTAAGGCTGTCAACATCAGACGTCCATCAGCAGGTTTGACGATGGTTTGGCAGAGGCTTCAAGAAACTTATGGTCCACCTGAGCATGCCCTCTTTACCAAGCTTGAGAACTTTCCCAGGATCACCATCAGAGAGCCATACAAGCTACGTGAGATCGGGACCTGCTGCCAGAAAACGAAGTGGCAAAGTTCGATGGGTATCTACCCGGTCTGTCTTACCTTGACACCTCCAGGGGAGTTGCACCGATCGTTGAGAAGCTTCCTTAAAACATCCAGGAAAGTTGAACCACCTAAGTCTAAGTATAAACTCCAGCACAACATCCCCCCCCCCCCCCACTTGGAGAGTTTGCCGACTTTATCCGCTTGGAGGCAAAAATCAGAACGGACCCCAGCTTTAATCTCTGCTTCCCCAATCCAGCAATTGTCAAAAGAGAGAAAATAGAGAGACATGGTAAAACTCTCATCTCTGTCCACATGACACAAGCATCTCCAACAATTCCCGAGACACAGAAATGCCGTGACCCAGCCAAGCTGTGTCCCATTCATGCTAAAATTCATCCACTAAAGAAGTGCAGAGCCTTCAGAGAAAAGAGCCTGGAAGACCGCAAACACTTCCTGAAGGAACATTCCATTTGTTTCCGCTGATGCTCCTCCACAAGTCATTTCGCCAAGAACTGTAAAGCAGAAGTGAAATGTACTGAGTGCAACAGTGACAGACACCTCTCTGCTCTACATCCAGGCCCAGTCCCCCTGGAAGTCCAAGCCATCTCCCCCCCGCACCTGGGCATGGCGGGGAGGAAGAGGTAGCAGCAAACCAGGAGATCATCTCCAGATGCAGAGGTGTGCGGTTTAGGGGTCAGCGCGGGAGCATGTGCTCAGATATGTCTCATCTCAGTCTATCCAGAAGGACGTCGTCAAGAGGCACGCAGGATGTACGCCATCTTAGATGAACAGAGCAACGGCTCTCTCGCAAAATCTTGAGTTCTTCAATATCTTTGAGATCAAAGGAAACCTTGAGCCATATACGCTGCGGCATGCGCTGGGCTCAAACAGACTGCAGGTAGAAGAGCTTCCGGTTACATGGTGGAGTCTGTTAATGAGAAGACATTGCTCCGTCTTCCTCCGCTCCTAGAATGCAATCAAGTGCCGTGATTTACACTCCAAATGCTGCGCGTCACCACAGCAATCTCAGACGCATTGCCAATGAGATTCCTCCACTGGATCCAAACGCCAAAATACTGCTCCTATTGGGAAGAGATATTCTTCAGGTGCATAATGTGAGGAAGCAAATTAGCGGTCCCAACAATGCCCCATTCGCCCAGAAGCTGGATCTGGGATGGGTAGTTGTTGGTGATGTATGTCTTGGTGGAGCACATAGACCTACCCAAGTGGACACCTACAAAACCTGCATTCAGGGAAAGGGTCGACAAGCCATGTTACAGTGAAGGAGACGTTCACCTATTCACCTCTTTGTGAGGATGATCCAGAGTTGATGTCCATGGCCGGTCTACAGGAGACCACATGTGGACAGAACCTGGGGCAGTCAGTCTTGCGTCCTACCAAGATAACTCAAATTGCTGGGTCGCACCTCTGCCGTTTCAGTCAGTCAGGCAGCGTTTGCCCAATAATCGAGAGTACGCTAACAACAGACTCACCTCTCTCCGTCGGACTTTGGACAAACACACAGATGAAGACACACTACTTGGAGTTCATGGACAAAATGCTCAGCCCTCAGAACGCAGAGGTACCCCCACCACTCAGAGTTGAACAAGAGTGTTGGTATCTTCCCTCATTCGGAGTCTACCATCCCAGAAAGCAAGAGCAAATTCGTGTGGTGCTTGACTCCAGTGTGAGGGGGTTTAGTTGAATAACGTGCTGAACAAAGGGCCTGATATCAACAATAGCAAACAGCGCAGCATGTCATTTTCGACTGCACTGTACTCCGTCCCCCTGGTGGAGGGGTAGACCTCACGGCCCTTGACAACAGCACATTGCACTGGCTACAGCGCCTGGAGGGCGTTGCATAATTTCTGCTGCCTCAAACGCAAGAAGGGATAGAGAGAGAGATAGAGTGGGAGAGAGAGAGTGGGAGAGAGAGAGAGAGAGAGAGAGAGAGAGAGAGAGAGAGAGAGAGAGAGAGAGAGAGAGAGAGAGAGAGAGAGAGAGAGAGAGAGAGAGAGAGAGAGAGAGAGAGAGAGAGAGAGAGAGCTGTAAGGGCAGATGGACCTCCAGTGTGCCAGTGGGTAAAATGGGTGGCTAATTGGAAGCAGGAGTGGTAGAGTGACGAAGGTGGGTGATGTTTCAGGAGAGGCCCATAGAAACAGGAACAAATGTTGGAGACACGCAGGTCGATCAATGAGCGAGAGAGAGAGAGAAAGCAGCACAGCAGGTCACAGCTAGCAGATATTGGAAAATTGAGCGAAGTTGCAATTGGATCGTACACCACCTCGATTGGCCATGGCGACCTGTTTTTTTATGTTTTTGTTCACTGTATGGCAGTGGGAATTAGAAAGGGGAATGGGACAGCGAGGTGAAATTACATACATCCCATGAATATGTTGTTTTCACACGTGGCAAATCACAGTGAAATTATTTGGTTGCATACCCAAGGTAGGCAAATAGTCGACACATAAAGGGCGCCGACAGAGGTGCAAAGTATCCCGCGCCAGATCCTTCATTGCCCCCCCCCCCCCCTCCACTCTATCACTCAAAACCGGCCGATCCCCCACGACGGGTCTCCATCGTTATCCCCCACCCATTCATGGCGGTCCCCCACGCAGAGCCTTCCTGTACAATGGCCTCCTCAAGCAAATTTGCTCATTACTCGTACTCTTGCATCAACGTAACATGAAAGATTAGCCCTTGGCGTCTCCGAGTCTCTTAAACCCCTCCTGCGTCTCCTGCGCTCACAGCTTCTGCCGCAAGTTATTGATTTTTTTAAATGAAGACGGAGCCATCCTTTGAACTGCATTTGTTGCTTCCCCTCCTTTACCTGAACTTGCAGCTTTTTCTAGTTGTTCATCTCACGCAGTTACCAAGGTGCAAAACGGAACTCAGACGACGTTGAGCAACATTGCCGTGAATCGTTGTTGCTTGAATTGGAACGTTGTTAAGATCACTGGGTGATGGTGAGGGCGGAACTGTGGTAACGGTGTTTGCATCTCATGCGGTTGTAGTGGGTTAGCGAGAAAGGCCTGGGTGGGGTGGACAAAGCGCACAAGGGAATCACCGAGAGACAGAATGCGGAAAGTGCGGCGAGGCGGAGACTTGGCTAGCTTTTAGTTTTTAGTTTTAGGTTTGAGATTCAGCGCGGAAACAGGCTCTTCGTTCCACCGAGTCAGCGCCGACCAGCGATCCCTGCACATTAACACTATCCTACACATACTGGGAGCAATTTACATTAATACCGTATACAACCCCAAGCCAATTAACCTGCAAGTCTCTGCGTCCTTGTAGTGTGGGAGGGAAACGAAGATATCGGAGAAAGCCTACGCGGTCACAGGGTGAACGTTCAAACTCCGTACAGACAAGCACCCGTAGTCGGGATCTGATCCCCTTATCTGGTGCTACAAGCGCTGTAAGGCAGCAACGCTACCGCTGAACCACAATGCAGTCGACGCATTGAGTACCGTTGCAATTGGAGGCAAAAACTAAATTTTCAAGAGAGAGTTATATTTAGCTCTTGTGGAATCAAAGGATATGGGGAAAAAGCAGGAACGGGGTACTGATTTTGGATGATCACCCATGATCATATTGAATGACGGTGGTTGCTTGAACGCCCGAATGGCCGACTCCTGCACCTATTTTCTAAGTTTCTATGTTGTGCATGATATGGCAAGTGAAAGTTGAGAACGAAAGAACTCTGTCTCTATTTGCTTTCGAGGGAGGAGGAGCGAGGGCAGGATTCCAGAAATGGATGAAATGCAAGAAATAATGCAGGTATCAATATTGTGTATGGAAGTGTGTGTTTCTGCCATGTGGTGATGACTAATGACAAATGAATTGCACGGTGATCTGATTGAACAAAGAATGCCACAAATTCCGTGGAGAAATAGTTAAAAGGGGCAACAAATGGAAACTAGGTTGAGAATATTGGCATGAACCTTTGCTTCGCGTGGAAAGGTGTTTGCACCCCCGGATAGCGGTGAGGGAGAAAGTGTGTGATAATTTTAGTACACCGCGCCAGAACCAGCTCTCTAAAGCGCTCACCATTCACAATTATGTTACCTATCAGTCACCACTGTGAGGGTGGCGCGGTGGCGCAGCGGTGGGGTTTCTGCCTCACACAGCTTATAGCGCCAGAGACTGGTATCGATCCTGATCAAGAGTGCTGTCTGTACGCAGTTTCTGTAGGTTCTCCCCGTGACCGCTTGGGTTTCTTCCAAGATCTTCGATTTATGTGTCGAGTTAATTGGCTTGGCAAAATTGGCTTGGGATAATTGTACATTATAGGATAGTGGTAATGTGTGTGGATCGCTGGTTGGCGTGGACTCACTGAAACATAGAAAAATAGGTACAGGAGTAGGTCTTTCGGTCCATCGAGCCAGCACTGCCATGCAGTATGATCATGGCTGATCATCTAAAATCAGTACGCCGTTCCTGGTTTTTCCCCATACCCCCTGATTCCTTTCGCCGCAAGAGCTAAATCTAACTCTCCAGTGAATTGGCCTCCACTGCCTTCGGTGGCAGGGAATTCCACAGCTTCACAATTCTCTGGGTGAAAAAGCTTTTCCTCATCTGAGTCTTAAATGGCCGACCGCTTATTCGTAAACTGTGACCCCTGTTTCTGGACTCCGCCAACATCGTGAACATGTTTCCTGCAGCTAGCCTTTCCAATCCTTTAAGAATTTTATATTTTTGTCTAAGACCCCCTCTCCTCCTTCTAAATTCCAGTGAACACACATCCAGTCGCTCCATTCTTTCCTCATGTGTCAGTCCCGCCATCCCTGGAATGAACCTGGCGAACCTACGCTGCACTCCCACAATATCAATAATGTTCTTCCTCAAATTGGAAGACCAAAATTGCACTCCAGGTGCGGACTCGGTGGGCCGAAAGACCTGTTTTCCTGCTGCGTTCTTAAAATAAAATTAAAATTAAAACCACCAGCAGCCACAGCTGGAGTATTGTGTACAGTTCTGGTCACCACAATATAGATAGGATGTGATAGCTTTGGAGAGGGTGCAGAGGAGATTCACCAGGATGCTGCCAGGGATGAAGGGCCTCGGCTATGAGGAGAGACTGGGCAGACTGGAGTTGTTTTCCCTGGAGCAGAGAAGGCTGAGAGGGGACATGATCGAGGTGTACAAGATCATGAGGGGCATGGATAAGGTAGATGGCGGGGAACTTCTTCCACTGGCGAAGTCAACAACGAGGGGACATAGATACAGGGTAAGGGGAGGGAGGTTTCGGGGGGATGTGAGAAAGAGCTTTTTCACCCAGAGGGTGGTTGGAGTCTGGAACTCACTGCCTGGGGTGGTGGTGGAGGCGGGAACACTCACAACGTTTAAGAGGCATTTGGATGGGCACTTGAAATGCTACAACATTCAGGGCTACGGTCCAAATGCGGGAAAATGGGATTAAAATTAGACTGTGTTTGGTAACGGGCGGCGCGGGCACGATGGGCCGAAGGGCCTCTTTCTGTGCTGTAGGACTCTATGACTCTATGACACCAGAGAACGGAGCACGGGTTAACCAGTTCTCGAGATTCTTCGCATTCGCAGAAAAATTCACGGAGCATCAATAATCTCATTCCATATTTCGTCAAAGTGAAAGTCTCTGTTTCCATTAAAACCGGTTTCCATAAAGAATGAGTGGCTCTGAATCTATCTGCTGATTCGGTAAACCCCGGAGCACTGCTTGATAAGCCTTCTCAATTTCCTATTTTTGTAATACTGGGCTGTATTAACCCACCCCTTTGAATTTTACTCGCAGTGATACAAGTTTCCACTGATACTGTGGATGTTCCTAAACACAAACGACGTCATGTGTGTGGAAGGCCTTTTTTGTAGTGTTTTTGTTGTACACAGAAAAAAAAGTTGTTGGCTAGGAAGGTGTTAATGTTCCTTGACTGGAATTAATATCAGTCACGCTGGCTGGTAATTGCGCCATTGGGGACATCTTCCTTTCTAATAATAAGGGATTTATTCGTGGCGTTATTCCATAGTGTTGATGAGAGCAACACTTGCGGCTTCAATCGATTCCAGCGGCTACGCCGACATGGAGCCAACGAGGAGTTTCAACGAAATTCGTCTTTATCTGTTCCTTCTGAAAGCACAACAGATATATTACCCGCTGCTCGCCGTCGTTGCTGTCCCCGGTATGTATTTTGATGCAGAAATTCTTTCTTCATATCGTGCTTCAATATAAGGATGCCGTCGTTTTGTAAACTAGGAATTCAAACTGATATCGGACTCTTTTGCTCAGGTGTGTTTTGTTTCTTTTTCAATCTCACGTGTAGATTATTACAGTCACACATTCATTGTTCTGAGATCCCGAAAGGCGCAAGATGAAATAAATCACATCTCCCAAACAGTGGAGTGCTCTCAATATTGACAACTCCGCATGTGTACAACACAGAAAAAGCTACATGCAGTATATTTGTTGGGGTAGACAAAATTGATTGTCCCTTCAAAACCTGGTCCTGACAAGTGGGCCTTACAATGGCGCAGCTACGAGAGTTTAGCTTAGTTTAGAGACACAGCGTGGAAACAGGCACTTCGGCCCAACGAGCGCAATCACCACCGATCCCCGCAGAACAGCAGACTAGTTTCTCTCCTCCCCGACGCTGCCTCACTTGCAGCTTGCAACCACTCTTTCACTTTCCCCTTTATGTTTTTTATAGCACCTGCAGTTTATTCTTGCTGCCAGAGCGGACCAATGCTTGACAATACCAGGGTTCGTCCCAAGAAAACCGCTGCTACTAGTGCAGAGGGATAGAAACATAGAAACACAGAAGGTAGGTGCAGGCGGGGGCCATTCGGCCCTTCGAGCCGGCACCGCCATTCATTGTGATCATGGCTGATCATCCACAATCGGTGATCCGTGCCTGCCTTCTCCCCTTATCCCTGGATTCCGCTGGCCCCGAAAGCTCTATCTAACTCTCTTTTAAATTCAGGTAGGTTGTAAACCAAACTTGTTTGCTTGCTGAACTGACCTAAAAAAATAACATTAAGATATTTATCGATCATAAGAGCAGGGTTAAGCCATTTGGTCCAAATCCCGCTCATCTCCTTTCTAAAGGTACGTCCTTTTATTCTGAGGCTGTGTCCTCTGGTCCTAGTAGAAACACCCTCTCCGCATCCACTTTATCCAGGCCATTCACTGTTAGGTATGTTGAGAAAAAGGACGTACCCTATCACAATGATTGATCCACTGCCTCAAGTCTTCAACCCAGGATCAAACCTGATTCTGGGGTCACTGTCGGAATTAAAGGACGTTCTTTGAGGAAGGAGATGAGGAGGAATTTCTTTAGTCAGAGGGTGGTGAATCTGTGGAATTCTTTGCCACAGAAGGCTGCGGAGGCCAAGTCAGTGGATATATTTAAGGTAGAGAGAGGTAGATTCTTGATTGGTACGGGTGTCTGGGGTTATGGGGAGAAAGCAGGAGAATGGGGTTAGGAGGGAGAGATAGATCAGCCATGATTGAACGGTGGAGTAGACTTGATGGGCCGAATGGCCTAATTCTACTCCTATTCCTTATTAACACTAACCTCCACACACCAGGGAAAATTTACAGTTTCCCAAGCCAATTTACCCACAAACCGGTCTTTGGAGTGTAGGAGGAAATCTAGGATCTCGGAAAAAGCCACGCGGCCATGGATAGAACGAACAAACTCGATACATCCTGCACCCAGAGTCGGGATCTAACCCAGATCCCCGGCGCTGCAAGCGCTGGAAGGCAGCAACTCTACCGGAGCGCCGCTGCGCCACCGTGTGGCCCAAACTTTTCTTCCGTCATTCAGCCACAAACGCTATGTTATATCCTTTATCGGTTCCTCTGACCGTTCCCCATCCGGTGACTGCGGCTTGGAGTGGGATGAGGCCGCCGGAGTAATCGACGGTCGATTTGATTAATTTGTTTCATCAAATGTACAATCTATTACAACTGCCTGTAGAGAGACACAAAAGCTGGAGTAAATCAGCGGAACAGGCTGCGTGTCTGGATAGAAGGAATAGGTGACGTTTCGGGATGAGACCCTTCTTCAGATATCTTCGGGTCTGAGGAAGGATCTTGACCCGAACGTCACCCATTCATTCTCTCTAAAAATGCTGCCTGTCGCGCGAAATTACTCCAGATTTTTGTGTCTATCTTCGGTTTAAACCAGCATCTGCAGTTCCTTCTTACACAGCTACCAGTAGTTGGCGCGGTACCCGACTTTACTTTTGATTCAGATATCAGAGATACAGCGCGGAAACAGGCCTTTCTGCCCACCGAGTCCACATCGACCAGCGATACCCGCCCACTAACACTATCCTACATACTTTGGACAATTTACAATTTTACCAAAGCCACTTAATCTACAAACCTGTAGGTCTTTGGACGTGTGGGAAGAAACCGGAGCACCCGGAGACCCACCCGGTGACAGGGATAACATACAAACTCCGTGTAAACAGCACCGGCATCGGAATCGAACTCGGGTCTCAGGCGCTGTAACGCACCAACTCTACCGCTGCGCCACTGTACCACCCTACTTGACACGGTGGTTTCGTTTCGTTGCGTTTCGTTTCGTTTAGTTTAGTTTAGTTTAGTTTAGTTTAGTTTAGTTTAGTTTAGTTTAGTTTAGTTTAGTTTAGTTTAGTTTCTTGACACAGAATGTGAACAGCACTCTTGGCCCAGCGCGACCCTGTTATGTAGGTGATGGTCTTTGGTTTCCTCCGGGTGCTCTGAGTTCGTCCCATATCCTGAAGACGCGCTGGTTTGTAAGTTAATCTTTCCCGTGTAAATTGTTCAGAGTCTAAAGTGTGAAGGAGAAAGTGGGATAGAACTTGTGAGAACGTGGTCTTCAGGAAGTGGTGGTCCGAAGGTTCTGTTCTCTCCCACGCCGCCTGTTTACATTTGTTCGACGTTATCGCACTTTCGCATCCACTCCTGCACACAGATACAATTTGCAGATGCCCATTAACCCGCATTCCCTCACGTCTTTGGAATGTGGGAGGAACCGGATCACCCTTTGAAAAGCCACTCGGTCATAGGGAGAACATGCAAACTCAACACAAGCAGCACCAGAGATCAGGATCGAAATCGAGTCTGAACTGTAACTTCATTCTTGCGACATTCATTATTCACAACCGATTGAACAAACATTAAAGGAATCCCCCACCTCACACCGAGTCGTGCTCTGACCACACCCACAATGTTTCTACTCTTTACACGAATATGAAAGCAATGCAGTTGTGTCGTTCACAGAGTGGTTGGGTTTCTCCAGCGATTTATGCTACAAACTGACCGTTGGCACATTGGCGCAGCGGTGTAGTCAAAGCTCCTGACGATGTGTGCTGTCTGGATGGAATTTGTATGTTCTCGAAGTGAATGGGTGGGTTTTCCTCGGGTGCTCCGGTTTCCTCCCACACTCCAAAGACGTGGAGGTTTGTCGTTCAATTTGCTTCGGTTAACAATGTAAATTGTCTCCAGTATTTATGAGAGTGTATGTGTTCGCTGGACGGTGCGAACTCGGTGGGCCGAATGGCCTGCTTCCACGCTGTATCTCTAAACTAAATTATATTAAACTAAACTAAACTAAACTAAACTAAACTCTAAACTAAACTAAACTGAACAATTTCACCTTCTATTGGATACGGTCGTGCCTTTTGGAAGAGAACATTATATTTCCTCTTCGAGGAGTAACTCTTTTCTCGGAGCAATGTTAAAAGTTTGTTTATTTTCCTTCCTCATAGTTAACACTGTCACGATTGTCATCCTCTCCCGGGGAAAGTGCGGTCTCTCCAGGTGTGTAACTCGCTACCTGGTAGCCATGGCGGCGGCTGATTTCCTGGTTATCATCCTGGATTTGATACTGCGGCAGATCCCCATAGCTTTTGCTGTGCATTTCCTTCCTATGCTCGATCTCCCTATTTGTAATATCCACGCCGCGCTGCTGCACGCCGCCACGGACTGTTCCATCTGGTTCACCGTCACCTTCACCTTTGATCGATTTGTCACCATGAATTGCCAGAAGCTGAAAGGCAAATATTGTACAGAGAGAACGGCGGCTGTTGTCCTGGGAACAGTTACCGTGCTGAGCTGTTTGAAGAACAGCAGTTGGTACTTTACATTAACTGAGCAATATGCCTATCTAAATTTCCCCTGGTTTTGTGCCATATCACTCCGGTTTGTGGAATCACCGATCTGGGCGTCAGTCGAACTTCTCCATTATTTCCTCAGCCCCGGCCTGCCATTCGCCCTGATCCTGTTGCTTAACGTTTTTACCGTCAGGCACATTGTAGCAGCGATCAGAGCCCGCAGAAGGCTCCGGGCACACAGAGGCGGGGGGAGCCCCATTGACCCGGAAGTGGTCAGCAGAAGGAAATCCATCATTTT
>NW_027603302.1:0-17537 GCF_053455715.1 Rhinoraja longicauda
TCAATAGGCACAAAAAGAAGTCAGCTTAATGTATTTTACAAAGAGGGGGATGGGGAAAGGAAGTTGTAAAGCTGGATTGACCAGTCTTATCTATCTATCTATCTATCTATCTATCTCTCCATCTATCTCTAAAACTCAGATCTTGTGAATATATGAATCTGTACCTATGTACCTACCTATCAGTGATTACTTACCACGGTGGTTTTGATTTTGTTGATTCATCTTGTGACTCGACATCTGATGTCACCTGCTTAAGGTGTTGAATACCATCCCAAGTATGCAATTCCTTACCTGCTTCAATGTCCAATGGTTCTTCAGCAGGCTCGACTTTGTTCCTCCATCTCCTCGTTGTTTGCTCCCCTTCCATCTGTTCCGTTGTGTTCCATGTATTACGTTGTTCAGCAGGCCTTACATAGATCAACCGAATCCCCTACTTCTCATTACATGTCCCAGGATCAATTTTATTCTTTTTGTATATCTTCCCTGTGATCTGACATCAAGAACAATAAAGAGAATTAGTTTAATGCACAAAAATCCAACAAAAAAAAGTGAATTATACATGGCTGGCATGAGGAATTAAAGGGAGTGTTAAAAAACTCATAAATCATCAGAAATAATTTTAGACCTGAAGAATGGGAGCATTTAGAACTCAGAGGAGAACCAAGAAATGGATAAAGAAATGCCAGATGGAATAAAGTCAAGGTGTGCAAAATCATGAGGGGAATAGATAGGATGGATGCACAGCCTTTTACCCAGAGGTGGGGACATTAAGAACCAGAGGACATAGATTTCAGGTGAGAATCTACCAATCGGTGGTAGCCAGTGCCATCTTCTTCGCAGTCGTGCTGGGGCAGCAGGGTGAAGGCTGCGGAAGCCAATAGGATTAACAAACTCATCGGGAAGGCTGGCTCCGTCCTGGGGGTGGAGTTGGATTAATGGGAGGTGATCTTGGAGGGGAGGATGCTCCTCAAACTGCAGAGCATCTTGGACAATAGTATTTTGTGTTTTTTTGTCTGTTGACAGATCAGTTTCCCCCCCTGGGATAAATAAAATTCTTTAATATCGAATCGTATAATGGAAAAATTAATTGCTAATAGGAATTATATGTTTAAATAATACCCGTCAGATTCCTGTTGACGGTCGACCCATCTGTACATCTGCCTCATCAGGGTAAACATTTTTCTTCAAAATTCATAAAGATGACATAATTCTCTGCAACGAAATGAAAAAAACCTATATCAACCAGCGTTCACTAGAAAATAATTGCAAAGTTAGAAATAACAAACGTATTGTTATTCAGTGCAAACGAAAAAGGATGAATGGCTTGAAATGCAAAGTGAGTGAGAAAAATATAAATCATAACTATTATTGATATTGAAAGCCAGGTGTGTTCTAACAAGGCTGACAGATGTTGAATGGATGTATTCAGCATGTCAGTGGAGAGTCCACTGATACTAATTGATCTGCTGAGCATTTTGTAGCAGTCATCGTTTTGTTTCAGATTTCTAGCACCTGTTTTTCTTTAACTCGATGGGCCGAAAGGCACAATTCTACTCCTATAACTGGTGAACTTTAACTGCGTTATGTTATTGATACCATTAGTTTAGTATTAATAAATTACATTAACATTAACTGAAAACTTCAGTTTAGAAATTGATATGAATGTTATTCCAACGGCATGATGTTAAAACAGTTTGTGCATAAATATCACTACCCACCACATTAATGATGTTAGATAACGGTCGACAGGGAAGGCAGCTCTGGCTACTTTCTCCTTCCAGACTCGAACTTTCAATCTGTTCTCTGCGTTTACAAAGAAAAAAATATGCAAATTTTTAATAATTTTAACATTTTATACAATTAATTCCCAGTCAATATTTATGCTGGCAATGTCATCACTGATTGCCCATAATTCAGTTCACCAATTGATACAGCTGTACCTCTTGTAAGTTGGTGGGTCTCAAAAGAAAGGCACCTGAGAATGCACTTGTATGACCTTCCAACAACTGCGTCTTAAGGTGCACACTTCCAAATTCTCAAACCACTATGGTGTTAAGATTCAAACAGCAAACTCGTAACAACCCGAACTCTTGCTCTCAGGATTATTGGTGCAGTGGTATCCAGCACTAGTGCTCACACACGGTCAAAATGGTGCCTTATATAATCACAGTCATGTAAGAGAAGCATTAAAATGAGGATTGACTCAAATAAAAATCTGAAGTGGTTTGTGAATGTAACCCAGATTTGTTTTTGAACAATTCAAGGCAAAACTAATAAAAGTTGTTATTATATCTTTAAATATTACTCAAGGCTTATCATTTACGCATCCTACTGGAATTAGAAATAACACTAGCAAGTTTGCAGATGACACAAAGCTGGGTGGTAGTGTGAACTGTGAAGTGGATGTAAGGAGGTTGCAGGGTGACTTGAACAGGTTGAGTGAGTGGGCAGATGCATGGCAGATGCAATATAATGTAGATAAATGTGAGATTATCCAGACGGCAGATTATTATCTCAATGGTGTCAGATTAGGTAAAGGAGAAGTGCAATGAGAACTTGGTGGCCTAGTACACCAGCCACTGAAAGTAAGCGTGCAGGTACAGTACGCAGTGAAGAAAGTTAATGGCATGTTGTCCTTCAAAATGGGAGGATGTGAGTATAGGAGCAAGAAGGTCCTTCTGCAGTTGTATAGGGCCCTGGTGAGACCACATCTGGAGTATTGTGTGCAGTTTTGGTCTCCTAATTTGAGGAAGGACGTCATCGCTATTGATGCAGTGCAGCTTAGGTTAACAAGATTCATCCCTTGGATGGGGGGACGCCAGGAAAGATTGAAAAGACTGGGCTTGTATTTACTGGAATTTAGACGGATGAGAGGAGATCTTGTAGAGACGTAAAAAATATATAAAAGGACTGGACAAGCTAGATACAGGAAAAATGTTCCCAATGTTGGGGTAGTCCAGACCCAGGGGCGTCAGTCCAAGAATAAAGGGGAGGCCATTTGAAACTGTGGGAGTCAGTGGGTTTGTAGTAGATGTCAGTCACTGGTCTGTCTCCTGTGATGGAGATGGTGAGATCCAGAAACGATAGGGAGATGTCGGAGATAGTCCAAGTATATTTAAGAGCAGGATGGAAATTGGTAGTGAAGTTTATGAAGTCAGTGAGTTCTGCATGGGTACAAGAGGTAGCACCAATGCAGTCGTCGATGTAGCGGAGGTAGAGTTCGGGGATGGGGCCAGTGTACGTCTGGAACAGCGATTGTTCGACGCACCCGACAAAGAGGCAGGCATAGTTAGGGCCCATGCGAGTGCCCATAGCTACGCCTCTGGTTTGGAGGAAGTGGGAGGAGTCAAAGGAGAAGTTGTTAAGGGTAAGAACCAGCTCTGCTAGGCGGAGGAAAGTGTTAGTAGATGGGAATTGGCTGGTTCTACGGTCGAGGAAGAAACGGAGGGCCTCAAGACCATCCTTGTTGGGGATGGAAGTGTAGAGTGACTGGACATCCATGGTAAAGATGAGGGAGTGGGGGCCTCGAAACCGGAAGTTATCGAGGAGACGGAGAGCATGTGAGGTGTCTTGGACGTATGTGGGGAGAGATTTGACCAGGAGGATAGGATGGAGTTGAGGTAGGTGGAAATAAGTTCGGTGGGACATGAACAGGCAGAAACAATGGGTCTGCCAGGACAGTTCTGTTTATGGATTTTAGGTAGAAGGTAAAATCGGGCCGGGTGGGGCTGGGGAACGATAAGGTTGGAGGCATTAAAGGGTAGAGCGCCGGAATTGCTGAGGTCCGTGATGGTGTTGATGATTAAGGTCTGGTGCTCGTCGGTGGGGTCATGGTCCAAGGATAAGCAGGAGGAGGTGTCTGAGAGTTGTCGTCTACAACACACGATGCCTCAGAAAAGCCACCAGCATCCACAAAGACTCTTCACACCCCTGCAACAGTCTGTTCGAACTCCTTCCATCGGGCAGACGATACAAGGCCTTCTACGCCCGCACCTCCAGACTCAGGAACAGCTTCATCCCCAGGGCCATAGCTGCTATGAACCGGTCCTGCTGAGCCGGATGGCCACAACGCATAGATCAACTTGCACTTTACCCTGTCTAAAAACTCACAATTATTTCGTTTCGTTGGGTTGCTGTTAATTACTTAAATTATTGCATCGTATGGGAGGTGCATTCCCAATCTCGTTGTACCCCTGGGTACAATGACAATAAAGATATATTGTATTGTATTGTCTGGCCTCGGTCCGGTAGAGGTCAGCACACCAGACTACCACAGAACCTCCCTTGTCAGCGGGTTTGATGACTAAGTCAGGGTTGTTGCAGAGTGAGTGGAGGGCTGTACGTTCTGGAGGGGAGAGGTTAGAGTGAGTCAGGGGAGTGGAGAATTTGAGGCGGTTAATGTCATGCCGGCAGTTGGAGATGAAAAGTTGTAGTGAGGGTAGATGGCCAACCGGGGAAGTCCAAGAGGAGGTGGGAGAAGGTGTCATCACTGGGGGGTGAGGACTCCTTCCCTTGGAAAAAGGCTTGGAGGCGGAGGAGACAGAAGAAGAGCTCCACATCATGGCGGACCCTGAACTCGTTGATGTGGGGGCGGAGGGGAACAAAGGTGAGGCCTCTGCTGTGGACAGCCCGTTCGGTGTCTGAAAGGGGGAGGTCAGGGGAGATGGTGAACAACCAGCAAGTGTGGGGGTTGGGGTCGTGTGAAGACAGGGGGGCAGGCGGAGTTGGAGGGGATCTATGGTAAGGGGGTGGTGGGTTAACAGAGCAGAGGGGGGCAGGAGGACCGATGCGGGGAGTAGCTAGGGTCGCCTGGCTAGAGGGGGAAGGAGGAGACCCAGTGGAACCCCTGCTGTGGTTCTCTGTAGGAGGGGATGGGCAGTAGGACCCAGCGGGTTCAGACCACGCGCTGTGTGACTCTGCCTCGTGGGGACTGTGGGCCCAGCACGGAGCCTGTGAGCCGGGTAAAGCTGCGACCTGCTGCTGAGCCTGTCAGCCGGGTACAGCGACGGCTGCGGTCTGCAATGGGACCAATGCCCTTACAAAGCATATGTTCCCATAAAAGATGAAGTTGGTGTAATTGGTCAGTGTGTACCGAGAGGCAGCAGATTGGTGATCCCGCAGGCACTACGGCCAAGGATCGTGTCATTGGCTAATGAAGGACATTTAGACAAAGTCGGTACCAAACAGAATTTGCGGAGCAAAGTGTCATGGCCAGAGATGCCGAAAAATTCATCAAGATCTGCCACGGATGCCAACTCACAAGCAGGAGCAACCCACCAGAACCAACTAGAAGTGTCACATATTGGAGTCGCACACGCTGTGTCCTGTGTTGAACTCCTTTCATTCTGCCACCTAGCCGTGACCTCATATCCTCCTACCAGCAGGTACAATGCCATTTCCTCTTACAAGCAGGTACAATATCTTACACCCCCCTTCTTTCATATAAAAACAATACATCTATAAAACATAACGTATTAGAACAAAGCACAACAACTTCAAATGGATTTCTTTTCCATACTGTTAATAAACATTAACCAAAACAATTGAAAGAACTTTTCCTGTGCTTCCAATTGTATAAACATCTCCACCAACATTAATTTTGTCTAAACACACGTTACATATTTACTAGTCCAAACGGTTGTTTTTTTTTGCTAATGCGTCCACTCCTGGTAGTGTATTCAGCTTGTGGAATTACTGGGTGAGCTGGATGGGGTTGACCTCCATCTGATGTGGTCGGCTGTGTAGACCTGGTCTGGCTGGTAGCTGACGACTGACATGGTGAATCACATCCTAGCCCTGGACTCGGTTGAATTTCATCTGATGTACGCAGTGCATGACCTGGTCCTGGCTGGGGCGGTGACTTCATCTGTGCCGATGACTCCGGTCTGATGGTAGGCCATGGGGTGGTCATGCAGTCAGTTGAATGGCTGGGTCTGCGGTTAGCCTGGTGCGTAGCTAGCCGCAAGTCTTTGCGATTTCTCCTGTACTTCCGGCCGTTACGGTCAACAACATATGACCTGGGAGTACCATGATGTTCCAGAACAGTGGCCAGCAACCACTGCTTATTTCCCGGTAGCGGTGTCATCCTGACTGGATCGCCTGGCTTCAAGACTGGAAAGTTCTGACCAGCCTACTGGTTGTAGTAGTGGGCTTGCCTGGCCTTCTCTTTGTCCAAACGTTGCTTGACCTCTGCTGGGTTGTAGGGCCTTGGCTGAAGGAGCTTCCTTGCAGTTGGGAGCTTGTTCCTCGGCCTGTGTTCCATCAGTAGCTGTGAAGGTGACAGGTTACAGCTGGCAAAGGGGTGGTACGGTAGGCCAGTAATGCAAGATGCCTGTCTTTGCATTTCTTCCAGAGACACTTCACCGTTCGTACAGCACGCTCGGCTTCCCCATTGGACTGAGGGTGATGCGGGGAAGACTTCTGGTGGGTTATCTGGTATTCTGCACAGAATGCTTCAAATCCAGATGAGACATACTGTGGTCCGTTGTCCGTCCTCAACGTTTCTGGTATGCCATGGCGGCTGAATTGTTATTTCAGGGCATCAATGACTGATGTACTGTTGGTCTTGGAGAGTTGATTTATCATATCATATATATATACAGCCGGAAACAGGCCTTTTCGGCCCTCCAAGTCCGTGCCGCCCAGTGATCCCCGTACATTAACACTATCCTACACCCACTAGGGACAATTTTTACATTTACCAAGCCAATTAACCTACATACCTGTACGTCTTTGGAGTGTGGGAGACTTCGATGAATTTGGAATAGTAATCAACTGTCACGATGTAGTGGGACCCTTCCCACTCAAACAGGTCAGATGCTACCTCTGCCCATGGTAGATCAGGATGTTGAGTAGCGTGCATCGTCTCAGAGTGTTGAGCAGCCTGGTAGGTGTTGCATTCAGGGCATCTCTCGATCTGCTCTTCTATCTGCTGGCTCATTGATGGCCAGTACAAGGCTTCCCTGGCTCTCTGTTTGCATTTCACGATGCCGAGGTTTGACTCGTGCACTTTCTCGAGCAGTTGTTGTCTCATGGATGGTGGCACCACTATGCACATTCCTTTGTATACGATGCCATCCAGTACAGAAAGCTCATCTCTCACCGTCCTGTACTCTATGATGGAGTGTGGTACTTCTTGTTTTGTGTCAGGCCAGCCCTTCATGATCATAGCATGGAGCTCATTCAATTCCATGGCTGTGCAGGTCTGGAACTGTGCATACCTCTTTGGTGACACGGCGATGTGATCCATCATGTTGATCATGATTGGTTCCAGATCAGGTTCACTTTCCGGTAGATTTGCTCTGCACAATGCATCACCGATAGGCACCTCCTTTCCCGGCTTGTACATAACAGTCAAGTCATAGTGTTGCAACCTGAGGAGCATCCTTTGTGGTCTCATTGGTGCTGACAGCAAAGGCTTGAGGAAGATGCCTGTAAGGACTTGTGATCTGATTCCACTAGCACTGACTTTCCGAAGATGTAGTGCTGGTATTTGCGGCAACTGTGCACGATCGCTAACATCTGTTTTTGTATCTGGGCGTATGGCGTTTCAGTCTCTGTCCTTGATGTATATGTTATGGGGTGGCCTTCATGGAGTAGCACTCCTCCAAGAGCATAGCTACTAGCGTCACACTGCATTACTACGTTCTTCATAATCCTCCTTCATAACTCCTCCTTCATAATCCATCTCGCGACCAGAAAGCCCTTCCAGGTGAGCCAGAGGTTCATGTGCACCCCTTCCAACCTCATCTACTGTACTCAGTGCTCCTGATGTGGCGTCCTTTCCATCGCTGAGACCAGGCTCAGACAAGTTAGTGACCGTTCCACGGAACACTTGCGCTAAACTCTGCCGAGGCCTGATGGATCTTTCAGTCACTGCATTTCTTTCCCCTCAAATGATGCAACCACTGTGCCTCCCCAAACCATCACCCCACCTCCAAATCTCCCAAGCCCATGCCCTCCATCCAATCTCTTGCCCTGCTTTCTGCCCCTTCTCTTAACCCCATCCTCCCGCCACTTCCACCACCTCCTCCAGCACCTTCCTTTACCCCCGCACCAGTCCCTTCCCCAAACACCATACTAGCCCTTCCCCACCCCATTCACCCTCTTCTCCTTTACCATCTTGCCATCCGTTCACCCTCGCCCACCCCCACAGCCCCAGACACCCTCATCACTGAACCCAAAGCCCCCCAGAGACCCCCTCACGTCCTCAGACCTCACACCCCTTCACAGACCATCAGCGTCAGACCTTCCACACCACCTCGCAGCCCCTCACCCACCCGCACAGCTCCTCACAGCCTCCCCTATCCCCTCGCTTCTCTCCTCTCTCGTCACACTGTCCCCACTCTCCCACACCCGGGGGACACACCAAGCAGGAGGGAGATGCTCTCCCCGCTATCGCCCGGGCCCGTTGAGGGGGGGGGGGGAGAGGGGGGTGGGGGGGGAGAGAGGGTGGGGGGTGGGGGAGAGTAGGGTTGGGGAGGAGTGAAGAGTGGGGTGGGGGAGAGTGGGGGTGAGGTGGAGGGAAGATTGGAGTGGGGGGAGAGTGGGGTGCGAGCAGGGAGAGAGGGGGTGGGGGAGGGGAGGGAGGTGGGGGTGTGGGGAGGGGGGGAATAGGGGTGGGAAGGGGGAAGGGGGTGGTGGCAGAGTTGGAGGAGTGGGGGTGGGATCAGGGGAGGTGCAAGTGGGGGTGGGGGGGTGGAGTGTGTCAGTGGGGGGAGGAGGGGGGGATAAGGGGCATTGAGTGGGGGGGGGTTGAGGGTGCAACACCGATACAGGAGAGACTTTGGGTCCAGGGCTCCTCAGTCACACCCTCCCCCTTCCCTGTACCCCATGTACCCCTCCCTGTACCCCCTCTACGAGGAACTAGTGGACCAAGTTCCTCGTAGGGTTTCCATTGTGACCTGGGGAAATCCCGTTTTTCCTTTAAAATAAATTGTCTGTTTAAAAAAAAAAGAATCTCAATGGGGGGTGGGGGTGGAGAGGGGAGGGGTGGGGGGGGGATGGGGTGGGGGGGGAATGGTGTGGGGGAGGGGAAAGGGGAGAGGGAACCACTGACACTGTCCTGCCAGCGGCCAGCTTCTTTCTCCTTTACTGTGGTGCCGTGCTCCTCCAGGGGAGTGGGAGCGCAATTAAAGGCAGTACAGGGAAGGGGCGAGGGTATGACCGAGGAGCCTTGGACCCAAAGCCTCTCCTGTATTGGTGTAGCACCCTCAACCCCTACTCAATTCCCCATATCCCCCCTCCCTACCCCCCAGTCTCCCATCTTCCCTGACCCCCACTGTCCCCCTTCTGCCCCACCCCCACTCTATCATCCCCCCACCACCACCCCCTCCTCCCCCCACCCCTGCTGTCGCCTTCCCCCACCCCTCCTCCCTTCCCCAACCTCCTCCCCAGTCCCACTCTCCCTCCCACCCCCACTCGTACTCTCCTCCACCCACCCATTCCCCACCACCCTCTTTTCCACCACTCTCTCCTCCCCCACCCCTCCCCCCACCACCCCTCCCATTCTCTCCTCCCCCAGCCCCAGACTCACTCTCCCCCACTCTCTCCTCCCCCCCACCCCCCACATTTTCTCCTCTCCCTGCCCCACTCTTACTCTCCCCAACCCCACTCTCACTCTCTCCTCCACCCCTGTCTTCGGGGAAGCTAATGTACTTGATAGCATAGAGCAGCAAAACAAGATCTTCAGTCCAACTCGTCCATGCTGACCGAAATGCCCCATCTAAACTAGTTCCATTTGTCCTTATTTCGCCCACATCACTCTACCCCTTTCCCACATATCTGTCCAATGTTGCTTTCTTTAAATGCCGTTATTGTACCTGCCTCAACGACCTCCTCTGGCAGCTCGTCCCATATACCCACCACTCACCAAGTAAAAAAGTTGCACCTCTGTTTCCTATTAAATCTTTCGCCTCTCACCTTAAACTCCCAGCTGCCTTGCCCTTCCCTCCAACAGGCACAAGTATGCTTTGAACTCTCACTATCACTCTTTCTGGACATTCTTGTCCTCCTCCAATCATCTTTAGCACATTGCTGTCTCATTCTATCAAAGTTGGCCGTGCCCCAATTCAGAAATGTAACCGCTGCCTCCCCTCCCATCCTTATTTCAAAGCTCATATTTTTATTGTGGTTGCTGTTCCCAAAAGGCTCACCCACCAATGTCCTAAGAGTATGTCAAGCTTTGCCCTCTCCCTTATATGGCCCTTTACATATTGCCTAAGAAATCTTTCCTGACAGACTTTTGATAAATTCCAGCTCATCTCAGGCCTTGGTGCTTTGGCAGTCCCAGTCAATATTGGGGAAATTAAAATTCCCTCCCATTATAGCTGCCTGCAATCTCCCAGCATATTTATTCCAAAGGGGGATACCTGTCACTGTAGGAAATGGCCCCAGGGATTCTTGCACTCTCTACCTTCTCCCTTTCCGGAAGTTGTTTCGGGGGTACACCGGTAGCCCAAATCTGGAGGGCTATGTCCTCTACTATGTTCATACGGCAGCTATTCCAATAGGATCCATTAATGAATGTAACATATATTAGCTGCCTTTAGTGTTTATTGTACATATTAGTGCTATGTTCTAGTGCGTCCTTTTTGTTCAGATATGTTTAAAGCAACATGGGGCAGCTTTTTTGGAGTTTAAATATGTGCACAATAATAGCTTCCATATATATTTTTGCAAGTCTTTGTGAATTTCAAAGAAATACATGTGGTTTTACAGTTGGTGCTTTCCCATACAAATTGACGTCATTGTGGCCTCCAAAGCAATGGAATCACCCTGTATCCCTATTAAAGAGGGTGTATGGTAGGGTTTCCATTCATTCTGCATCTTGACTATTTGAAAGTGATGCCATGAGAAACTAATCTGAAATACAATAACTTCATACATCAATCTTTTATCAAAATGTCAAAATTTTCCTTTATTGAAACAAACATTTTTTTAAATAAAGGTTGATGAGAACATACAACAGTACAGATAAAAATATAAATCTCAATAAAATTTAATAAACTTCAAACAGGATTCAAGTGCAAAAACATGCAAAACCTAACGTCATTTATGTGTACACATTACAGTGATGGGTGATCAGATTGAATATCCAAACTAAAATCCACACTTGCGTCCTGGGTCTCTGTTCTGGGGGTACGCCCTGGTGTCACTGGTGCAAGTGTGGGTGTGTTAAGGCAGGGCTCATCTATTATTGCCCGCTGCAATACAGTGTATGCCTGCTGTGATGGTAATGATGTTGCCTGCCGATAATATGGCATCACTGGTGGTGGCATCAGTGGTGGTCCCATCAGTGACTGTGGCTGCAACACAGAAACATATCAATATTAAGCGAAAGGCAAAGAAATCAAAACTTTTACCAAGCTGTGGGTGACAAAGAATTCCAACTCCAATTCACACAAAGCATTACAAAATTAGATACCTGGTGAGCACCTGCTGTGGTGGTCCCATCAGTGGCATCTGCTGTGGTGGTCCCATCAGTGGCATCTGCTGTGGTGGTCCCATCAGAGCCCGTCCCATCTGCTGCTGTCCCATGTTTCCCATCTACAGCAGATTCTGCAACACACATGAATTAAGTGTGAATATTTCATACATAACTATAAATTTTAAGATCAAATATTAAAGTCAAATGTCCCCCAAATCCCACAAAAATCACTGAAAATATTCACTGGCTGGAAGAAGTTATGGGCAGTGATGGTGTAGTTAAACCACACGTTATCTGGGATCTTGAGCAGCTCATTCTTCAAGAATCCCAGGAAGGTGTCACGTGGTGTCCGGGGCTGTGCCATGGCCTGTCTGGCCTCTGTTGCCTGTTGCATGAGCTGCAACATAAATAGGTAAGATACAGGTAATTAATTTTTGGAAATAAAAGGTGGATGGATGGATGAAAAGAGAACTCTTGTATCTTATTCATTGGCTTTTGAAAAAGACACATAGTTGGTCATCTGTAAAAAAAATAAAGATCAATGTGAATTGCCTGCATGCAAGAGAATGGAGACAGCAGCTGCCACACAACATGACGTTGTACAGGTGCAGTCAGGGAACCATAACCATAACCATAACCATAACAACACTTTATTGTCACTCGGCACAACACCGAGCGAAATTTCAGCAGTCACACAAAATACAGCAAAAAAGAAAAGAACACAGGACACCCGACCCCAACACAAACATCCATCACAGTGACTCCAAACACCCCCTCACTGTGATGGAGGCAACAAAACTTCCCCTCTCTTCCCCCCGCACCCACGGACAGGCAGCTCGACCCCTACCGAGGCAACCGACACGCACAGCCCCCGCAAGGGGATGGAAGGCCCCGCGGCCGAGCCGCCCCGGGCACCGAAACGTCCCGCGGCCACACCGGGCGATGTTAAGTCCAACGGCCGAGCCGCACCGGGCACTGAAACGTCCAGCGGCCGAACAGCGCTGACGATGTTAAGTCCAGCGGCCAAGCCGCACCGGGCACTGAAACGTCCCGCGGCCACACCGGGCGATGTTAAGTCCAGCGGCCAAGCCGCACCGGGCATTGAAACGTCCCGCGGCCGAGCCGCACCGGGCACTGAAACGTCCCGCGGCCACACCGGGCACTGAAACGTCCCGCGGCCACACCGGGCGATGTTAAGTCCAGCGGCCAAGCCGCACCGGGCACTGAAACGTCCAGCGGCCGAGCCGCACCGGGCACTGAAACGTCCCGCAGCCGAGCTGCGCCGGCAATGTTAAGGCCCGCAGCCGAGCCGCGCCCCGGGGAAGAGACCTAATAAAATAAAGGTTTCCCCCCGCCCCACCCCCCCACCCCACCCCACACCCCCACCACACACCCCCACCACACATACACAGCCAAAAACAGAAACAAAAACCATCCCAACACCGACACAAACAAAAAAAAAAGAAAAAAAGACAACAGACTGCCAGAGAGCCGCAGCCGTTAGGCGCAGCCAACTCGGTACCTGTTGCCGGTTGACATAGGTAGTCGCTAATGGAATTCACCGGTCAACACTGGTGACAACCTACGTCACCTGGCGACAACCTACGTCACCTGTTACGTCAGGAGATGTCAAGCTACGATTATCGGCATCAAATTCACTGTCGCCGAAAAGTTTTCAACATCTCAAAATCCAGCGGCGACCAGAAAAACGCTACGACTCTTTGGAGACGACTCACGAGCAGACAGGCGACACCTCGGCAACCGTGTGGCGACAGCCTCGTCTCCTAAACAATCTGCCTTCATGTAGTTGCTGACATTGAGCCCTGCTTTTCTGTTCCTGTTTTCAGTTGCTCACTGAATAGGATACTGATTAAATAATCACAATCAATCACAATCACACTTTATTAGTCAAATAACTAGATCATTATATTGCTATAAAAACTTATTCAAAATATTTGGAACAATTATCTTTAATAAAGTTTACACATAGTAATAAACCATATTTAATTTGTAATAATTGAATAGAATACTGATAAATAAATATAAAAATCTCAACCAATGGCTGGGTGAAGATCCATCATGCCTCCTGTGTTCAACACCAGCCACGCTTAAGCACATCCTCACTGGGTGTAAAGTGAGCCTCTCCCAAGGACGGTACACCTGGAGACATAATCAAGTGCTCAAATGCCTGGCAGCGACTCTGGAAAGCAGGAGAACAACCAACAATGCCCTGCTGCACAGAACAACCGACCCAGTTATGTCAATTGCCTTTGTTCAGAAGGGAGACCAAAGGCAACGGAAAATTCCACCAAGCACCAGGTTTGGACAGCTGGAGGCAGCCCGGGACTGGCAGATGCTGGTGGACGTGGACCAGCGGCTTACGGTTCCATCAGAGATGGCCATCACCAACTTGAGGCCTGATCTTGTCCTCTGGTCCAACTCTCAGCGCATGGTGTATTTTGAGGAGCTCACAGTCCCTTGGGAGGATGCTGTGCAGGAAGCCTTTGAAAGAAAGAAACTGCAATATACAGAGCTTGCAGCGGAGGCAGAACAGCGGGGAGCAAAGATCTGCCCGGTAGAAGTTGGATGTCGGAGCTTCGTGGCAACATCAACTGTAAGACTGATGAAGGACCTGGGGATCAGCGGACAAGCCCTATGCCAGGCCAACAATGAAACATCAGGGGTGGCAGAGCGGAGTAGGCAGTGGCTCTGGCTGAAGAGGAAAGACCACATCTGGTCTCCCAAATAAGCCGGCTAGGCAGATGCAGAGGGGGGTGGTTCTGGGGCACCAGAACACACCGCTGAGCCTACTGGAGACATCTTGGGCCCAGTCGATGAAAATAGGAGCCCACTTGATAACCCCAATGACGTGTCTGCCCAGCCTTTCTCAACATCGGAGAAGCGTAGGTGAGTGCTTTAGCCTTCCATCACCACCGGGAGCAGGTTGAGAGTTGGCACTTTGGATTTTAACATCACGTCCTGTGTATTTGAAAACACTGTTATAAAAAAACTATTCAAAATATTTGGTACAATTATCTTGAATAAAATTTGCACATCGTAATAAATCATATTTAACTTGTAATAATTGAATAGGATACTGATTAAGTAACTAAATATATTGCTATAAAAATAATCAAATATTGGAAACAACTATCTTCAATATAATTTACACAGTAATAAATCATATTTAATTTGTAATAATTATTGTTTTGAAAGATTGGACCATAAAGTTTTCATTTTACAAGAACTGATGGAAACAAATGAGTGCACTTTTCTTTCAAAAAAAGTACTATGATCAAAAATTAATAGCATTCTGCACCAGGAAGTCATAGTTTTTCTCTGACATCTAGAGATTTGGCTAGTTCTGGGCTGTGACAAATATTTGGGTGTCTATAAATCTAAATCCCTCCTCCCTGCACCAGCCCCACAGCCATACATTCATATCCCCTATCTCTCTGTTCCTGCCCTCACTAGCACGAGGTACAGGAAGCAATCCAGAAATAACCACCCTGCAGAAATAAACACCCGAGAACTCACTTTGCAGAACCTCCTTCCTCTTCTTCCTGACATCATTCGTGCCCACGTGCACAACTACTTCTGGCTGTTCACCTTCCCTCTCGAGGATGTTCTGAAGTCGGTCCGAGACATCTTGAACCCGGGTACCAGGGAGGCAACAGACCATCTTTAAGTCTTGCCTGCCGCCACAGAATCTCCTGTCTCAAGTCTCACTGTCAGGATTGGAGCCACCGACTTGTCCGCTGCTCAGACTGGAAGCGTCTTCTGCCCCGACAGCTCCCAAGAGGGCGTACTTGTTTTCATTAAGCACAGCCACCGGAGTCTCCACGTTTACTCCCTTTTCTCCCAGTCACCCACCATCGCTCTTCCTGCATCCTTGGTGCGACAACTTCACTGTAGATCCTGCCCAGGAAACTCTCATTTTCTCGGAGACTCTCGAGCAAAAGACTCGCACTTCACTCACAAGGCACTTACCTCAACAAGGCCACTCCCCAACAGGCCGCTCCCCTTGAGCAAGCCTTTCTTATATGAGCTGTTCAATTAATATATTGGCCAATTTACCAATCTTCTAACTTAATTGCTCAGCTAATCCCCGCACTCACTCTTAACCTGCCTTCCTCTGATGAAATTGAAGGTATGTGCTTCTCCCGACCCTCACTGAAAGACTACAAACTTGCCTTTGGCGCTCTGTTTAAACCTACTTTGCCTGTGACTCACCAAGTCCAGCCAATGGTCATTCTTGCTGCTGCTTCTCCCAAGTTTCCTGATGATGTTGACCCTTGCTTTCAGTTTATCAGCCACCCTCTTCAGGTGTTCGCGATAGATGAGGGTGCGGTCCAGGGTAACTCTGAGGTACTTGGGGAATTCCTCATTCTTCACCAGCTCACCACAAAAGGACACAGAGCTTTGCATTGGCCAGCCGATTGCTGAGGTGAAAGGCAGTGACAGTTGTCTCAGATGGGTTGGGGCGAAGTCGCCAGAAGGTGAAGTACTTCAGAGCGTATTGAAGATGGGACATGTAGATGTTCTTATACCATAGAAAAGAAGGTAGGGTCTAAAGGTTGATCTATGTAAGTTGAAACGAATGGAAAGGGAGAAATGTGTGCACATCCAAGTGGGCAGGTGTTTGCCAAAACGTTCATGCTATTAGGATACAAGGTACCCAAGCGAAACACAAGGTGCTGTCCCACCTCAATGCATTGGGCCCCACTCCAGTATAGAAGGCAGCTTTGGATTGGAGGGCAAATGTAGGACGGGGGGGCTGAATTGGCCAGCAACCGGAAGACCCAACGGATCCCGGCAAATCGAGCACAGGTGCTCAGAGAAACAGCCACCCAATCCACCCCTGCTCTCACCGATGTAGGAGGCCACATTGGAAAACTGCGTGCAGCAGACAAGGAAGGAGCATGTGAACCTCTGTCTCACCTAGAATGCCACCTCCATCAATATGAGCGAGGCCACACTCAAAAGTGGAAGAACACCTTATATTCCACTTGGGTATTTTACAATCCAACAGCATGGACATTGAATCCTCCCATTTAGCTCAATGTGGATGCACACATATCGGAATGGAAGGAACAAAGTTTACGTTGCATGGGTCTGATCTGTTCATCTATACCAGATGTCGGGGGCTGGACTCGATCCTGAATAGAACGATGGGTACGGTAGCCATTGACTTGCAAAGATTTCAGCTAAATAAGATAAATGAGAAATATACAAAGTTAAAAGTAGAACAATAACATTTTCTGATCAGCACCAAAAGTACAAACTAATTGTATAAATCTAAATTCTTCTGAAAACAAGACATTGAGTTTTTCCAAACAACTTACATTTTAGTGCAGTGTGTAAGTCATAGTTTACAAAATATCTTTTGTACATTTAGCTCTAATGGCATTTACCATATTGTATAATTCTAGGCATTATTTGGACTCTAATTCCAATTCTTAATGCAATATTAATTTAATTAATAATAGACAATAATTTTTTTTTTACAGTTCAAAAAACGTAACTACCCCATGCGAATAGTCACACTGCTTCACTCTTGGGATACTAAATGTAATGGGTCTGCAAACCGGTTGCCTAATCTGTGATTATGTTTGGCATCATATGAGAAATGTCATTTGTTATACAGTCATAACAATAAAAAGCAACAGGACACACAAAATACATTTTAACATGAACATCCACCACAGTGACTCCTCCACATTCCTCACTGTGCTGGAAGGCAAAAACAAGGACAGACAGACTGCAGGTGAGGCAGCCATTGTGTGGCACCCCCTGTATTTTGTGTGGTTGAAGCAGATAAGGGAGCACAGTGGCACAGATGGTGGAGTTGCTGCCCCACAACGCCAGAGACCCAGGTTCGATCCTTGACTCCACTCAGTCTACCTAAAGCTACCTGATCTCCAAAATGCTAAACACTTTAATTTCCCCTCCCATTCCCGTACTGACCTTTCTGTCCTGGGCCTCCTCCACTGTCAGAGTGAGGGCCCGCTCAAATTGGTGGACCAGCACAACATATTTTGCTTGGGCAGCTTACTCCCCAGCGGTATGAATATCGACTTCAAATAACCCTTGCTTTCCCCCTCTCCCC
>NW_027603303.1:0-1340 GCF_053455715.1 Rhinoraja longicauda
TTCACCTGCTCCCTGAACTTGGACTGGGTCACCGCGTAAATAAATGTGTTGGTGCAGCAGCTGAGATTCCTCAGCAAATACCCGACGTAGTTAAAGATATATTGGGAATCATTCAGATCATTCCCAATCCCTGTGATCTGATAATAGACGAAGTCTACAACATACGTCATCCACAGGAGGATGAAGCTGCCGGAGATGGTGAAGAGTAAAACCACAGACCTCCTCCTGCTCTCCATCTCCGGGTCACTGCGCTTCTCCCCCCTTGCTCTGACCCCTCAGCCCCTGACGGACCCGACTGGCCACTAAAATGTGCCGGACTGTCAGAGCGTTGAGCAGCAGGATCACAGCGAAAGGGAGGAACGGAGTTAAAACCGTGTCGATCCAGTCAAATGCCACCCACCCGGGGTCAGTGAAATAACTGTCCACCATGATACAGCCCCACGGGACATTGTCGATGGTTGTCCAGGGTTCCACAGTGAAGTAGCGGGGAACGTTTATCAGACACAGCAGAACGCCGGCTGTTGCGAGAACCGCAGCCGCAGTTTTCCCGGTGCAATATTTAGTTTTCAGCTTCTGGCAACAAATGGCGACAAAGCGATCAAAGGTGAAAGTGACGGTGAACCAGACAGAACAGTTTGTAGCTGCAGTCCTCAGTACAAGGTTAACACTGCACACAGGGGTGATGGACAGGAAACTCCAATAAAAGTAATGGGATCGGATATTATACAAAATGACCTCGGTGATCAGGGTGAGTAGATCGGCCGCTGCCATGGCCACCAGGTAGCGAGTGGTGCAGGTGGAGAGGCCGCACTTTCCCCGGGACAGGATCACAATCGCCACTAAATTCACTGCGGAAAGAGAAGGGGAGCGGACACTGGGCATTACTGAACACGGTCTCCGGGGCTGAACACCGGCTCCACTTTCAGCTGGAGATCAGGAGTGTTGGAGTCGGTGCGCGGCTGCAGGTTTAACAATGTCAGACCCGGCTCCGACTGTGCCCGACCTGCCTGCTTCAGGGGAGAGGAGATAAGGCGACGGGCGGGGTAAAGGGAGGGGAGGGAACGAGCAGCCGCCCGCTACAATAGGCGGAATGGTCCTGTCTACAGTTAACCCCGCTCACAGTCTCTGATGGGGCCGGTTTCGCAGAATTAACCGTGACCGGCCGCGTTTAACCAGGGCTCTGGGAGCTCGGCATCTGATGGGGACGAGGAGGGTTCCAGAGGAAAGGCAGGGACAACTTAGGATCCGGCAGCAGAGTGGCTCCGTTAATGGATTCATTCCTCAGTTCGGTAACAACACACGCCGGTAGATCTGCGGCCACTGGTTCAGGAGATCGATCC
>NW_027603303.1:1840-17500 GCF_053455715.1 Rhinoraja longicauda
GGATTCATTCCTCAGTTCGGTAACAACACACGCCGGTAGATCCGCGGCCACTGGTTCAGGAGATCGATCCAATTATTGACCAACAGGCGGTGGAATCCGACTGTGACAGACTCCACAGTGAGACGTGTCCACACGAGCGGGTGTTCACTCTGATCAATAACTCAGACACAGTGAACCTCACAATGTAAACCCCTCCCAGTCACACCGTCCCGGAGAGCAGCCTGTCCCGAGCACTGGGACAACTCTGGGCAAGGTCCCACTGAAGGCAAGAACAACATTCTAGTGGGTCCCGGCAGTGGGAGAAAGAGAGGGTTAGTTTCGGCTGTCTGAAAATGAGAAAAATCACAGCGTTAATTCAAAGATATTTCATTTAGAGGATTGATATAATCTACACATATTCTTGTCCAACAATCATCAGTTAGGAATATTGTAACACGATCAGAATCATGTCAACACCGGTTAACGGACGGAGTTATAAATCTTGAATTGTTCTGTTCACTTACCAGGGACTCCAACGGCAGCAATGATCACGTACAAGATTTTCTCCACGTCGTAATATTCGTACAGCTTTTCCCACATGTTCTCTGCCCAGCGACGTGTCCCCGTGAACTGCCGGTAATCTCTCGGAATGAAATGCCGGGGCAGAACATTCCCGGAGATTTTATACCATTTTCCGTCTCCACCGGGACAGTGAAGTTTTAGCAGAGTTTAAAAATAGAGATTTTGAAATTATTCGCAAACAGATGACATCAGCCAAGTGAAATCCCTGCTGAGACAGGTCGTGATTTATTCAGGGAATTGATTGAGAAACTCCAAAGACTGGGAATTGTGGCGATACTGAGGGATGGAAATTGGGAGCGGCATTGTTCCAGCAAAGGGGATATTGGTTCAAACTCCATCAGGTCCAACTCTCCGCCTCATGTTGTTTGTCTGATTTCATTCAATCCGCTTCACTCACTAAGGCAATCCCAAATTCCAGGGACCCTCTCATGGCTTCTGGTGCCCAGTTTGAAGGTGGACTGGGCGACATTTGTCCACAGGTTGAGGGATTAGATCAACAGATCACCTCGCACTAAAGTGGCCCCTCCACTCTGCTTCACCACTCAATATGATCGCGGCTTAACTGACTGCAACCTCACCCCCACACTCCCGGCGAGGCCGGTAACCATTCACTCCTTGCTCGCCTGCAGTGGGTCTGATTTTGCGCCGGGACAATAACATTCTCTGCCTTCGTCACCTCTGAGGAGGAACGACCCAAAGACTCACGACACTCAGAGAACAGAAACATTGTGGCTTCAGAATTGTCCTCAACCCAAATAAAACAGCGAATGATCCGGCACATCTCCCTCCTCCCTTTCTCTCTCCCTCCTCCCTTTCTCTCTCCCTCCATCCTTACTGCTGTCGCTCTCTCTGAACTATCACTCTCTCCTACCATCTCTATTCTTACTCTCGGCTCCGCCATCTCTCTGTCAACCTCTCTCTCCTAACCCCCCCTCCTTCTCACTCCCATTGCATTTATCCCTCCGTTTCTTTCTATCTATCTGACCCTTCCATCGCTCCGTTTTGCCACCCCACGCGATCTGAACTCCGCTCTCTTTTCATGTTCCCACTCTCCCTTTGTTACTTAACTCTCCCTCCATCTCTTCTTTCGTCTTCTCCGCTATCTCTTCCTTTCATCACTGTACTCTCTATCTGTCTCTCTCTTTTCCCCAACACTCCTCCTGCTCGCCCTCACTTCTCTCTCCAAGGCCTTTCTTGGGAAGTGCGGTTAAAACGGCCCGCCACCATGGGATGTCTCTCTACCCCGTTCCCTCACACTTCAATAGCCCTTCCAGGTGAGACAGATGTTCACCTGCACCTCCTCTAATCTCATCTACTGCATGTGGTGTTCCAGATATGGCCTCCTTTACATCGGCGTGGTAAAATGGAGACTCGGCGACCGTTTTGTCGAACACTCACCCTCGTTCTGCTAAGGCTTGCCGTATCTCCCCGTTGCAAGCCATTGTAACTCCCCCTCGCACACTGACCTTTCTCTCCTGGGCCTCCACCAGCGCCAGAGAGGTTACATTAAAACAGAAAGAACGCCACTTCATAGTCCGCTTGGGAACCTTGCAACCTAATGGTATGAACATTAGCAAATGCCAGGTAACTAACGTGCAACTTCACGCTCTTCCCTCGCTCTTTCTCCTGCTTCACGCGGACTCGCACTTGTTCATCCCCTCCACCTCCACCTTCAACCGATATTCCCTCCTCTCTCTTTATATTTTCAACCTGCTCAATCCTTATCTCGCACCTTTTATCTTTTAGCCTCTGGTCTCAACCACCTAACTATGAAAACGGTATTCACCCACTCATCATTCAACTCGCTTTGTCCTGCTGTTCCAGCCTTCTCCAGCTTCCCACCACAATCAGTCTGAAGAAGGGTCTCGAACCGAACTTCACCCATCCATGTCCTTGGCAGGCTTAGCCAGTTCGGCGTGCCCTCTACAACTCTCACCAACTTCGACAGATGCACCATAGAAAGTATTTTATCAAGATGCATCACAGCTTGGTTTGGGAACAGCTCCATACAAGAACGCCAGAAATTGCTGCGAATTGTCCAGACCATCACACAAAGCAATCTCCCATATATTGACTCAATTTATAAACCACGCTGCCTCGGCAAGGCCAGCAGCATAATGAACTACTGCGCAGTTGTACTGATGGAGTGACACAATGTGGGGTAGCACTGATGGAGTGACACAATGTGCGGCAGTACTGATGGAGTGGCACAATGCGCTGTAGTACTGATGGAGTGACACAATGTGGGGTAGTACTGATGGAGTGACACAATGTGCGGTAGTACTGATGGAGTGACACAATGCACTGTAGTACTGATGGAGTGACCCCAGTTGATGCAGTACGGGTGGATTAATATACTGTGGTTTAGTACAGATGGAGTGACAAAATTTGCGGTAGTACTGATGAAGTGACACACTTTGCAGTTGTTCTGATGGAATGATACATCGTGGGGCTCTACTGATGTAGTGACACACTGCGGGTAATACTCATGGAGTGGCACAATGAGTAGTACTGTTGTTATGACTAACTGACGGAGTGACACACAGTGGAATAGCACTGATTTAGTGACAAATTGTGAGGTCATTGCATCAGTACTACCACGCAGTTTGTCACTCCGTCAGTACTACTTCAGTGTGCAACTACATCCCGTGGGGTAAAACTGATGGAGTGACACGCTGTGGAGCAGTACTGATGGAGTGACACACGGTGCGTATTACTGATGGACTGACACACTGCGCGGTTGTAATGACGGAGTGAGATACTTCGGTGTAGTGCTGATTGAATGACACACTGGGGGTAGTGTGGACAGAATGGCGCACAGTGGGCTAGTACTGAAGTATTGACCCAATCTTTGGTGGTACTGTCGGGTCGCACATTGTGGAATGGTAAGGACTGACGGTGGGGCAGTACAGATGGAGAGTTACACTGAATGGTAATACTAATTGAATGAGTCTGTGTGGTTGTACAAAATGGAATGACAAGCTCAAGGCAGTACTGATGGAGTGCATCACTGTGGTGTAATACTGATGGAACATATTGCAGGGTAGTACTGATGGAGTGACACGCTCCAGTGTTGTACTGATGGAGTGTAACACTGTGGAGTAGTACTGGTGTAATGACGTACTGTGGAGGTGTATTGATGGAATGACACACTGTGGGGTAGCACGGATGTAATAGCACATTCTGTTGGAGTGACGCAGTAATACTGATGGACTGACACGCTCTGCGGTAGTACAGTTGCGATGAAAAACTGTGGTGAAATAGTGATGGAATTACACACTATGGAGTCGCTGCGATGGGTTAGCACACTGTGGGGTAATGCGGATGGAATGGCAGATTTGAGGTAGTCCTGATGTTGTGAAACACTTTGGGGAGTACTGATGGAAGAACATACTGCGGGGAGCATTGATGGAGTGACACGTTCTAGGGTTGCACTGGAGTGACATGATGTTGGGCAGTGCCGATGTAGTGTAACAATATTGAGTTGTATTGATGCAGTGAGACACTGTGTGGTTTCACCGACGGAGTGACACACTGAGCGGTAGTACTATGGGGATGACAAACTGTGATGTAGTACTAATGCAATGACACACTGTTTGGTAATACCGATGGAATGACACAATTTGTGGCAGCACTTATGGAGTGACCCACTGGGATAGTCCTGAATGAATGATAAAAATCGGGTAGTGCTAATGGCGTGAGGCATTGTGGGGAAATACTTATACTGTGGGGAATTACTGATGGAGTGACACAGTGAGATTGGGCTGATGGAGTGAAGGACTGGTATATTTTGGGGTAGTACTGATATAGTGACACATTCGATGGTATTATTGAAGGGGTGAAAAACTGTGGGTAGAACTGATGAAATTACATACTTAAGATGGTACTGACAGAGTGAAACACCGCCGGGAAGAAATGATGGAATGACATACTGTGGGGTTGTACTGATGAGAGTGGCACGATCTTGTGTACGACTAATGGAGTAACATGTAGTACTGATGGAGTGAGAGACTGTAAAGTAGTATTGATGGAGTAACCTAACGTAGGGTAGTGTTGAAATAATGGCACATTCTGGGGTAGTTCTGATGGGGTGACACACTGTGCGGTAGTACTGTTGTTGTGACATAATGTGGGATGGAATTGATGGAGTGACACTGTGCGGTAGCACTGATGGAGTGACGCAATGTGGGGTAGTACTGGTGTAACGGTATACTGTTGGATAGTACTGATGGAGTGACGCACTGTGGGGTTGTACTGGTGTAACGGTATACTGTGGGATAGTACTGCTGGAGTGATATCGGAGAGACCAAGCGAAAGCTCGACGATCGTTTCGCTGAACAGCTCCACACAGTCGTACCTGATCTCCCGGTTGCTCAGCACTTTAGCTCACCCCCGCTCCCCCATTCCCAATCTGAAATTTCTGTCCTTGGCATCCTCCATTGTCAGAGTGAGGCCCAGCACAAATTGGAGGAACTGCACCTCATACTTCGCTTGGGCATCTAACATACCAGCGATATGAACATTGACTTATCTAACTTCAATTAGCCATTGCTTCCCCTCTCTCTCCATCCTTCCTCCTTCCCAGTTCTCCCACCAGTCTCACTGTCTCCAACAAAATTCTATCTCTTTCCCGCCGACCTCTCCGACATCAGTCTAAAGAAGGTTCTCGACCCGAAATGCCACCCATTCTTTCTCTCCAGAGATGCTGCCTGTCTCGTTGAGTTACACCAGCATTTTGTGCCTACCTTCCATTTAAACCAGCATCTGCATTTCTTTCCTACACGAAGTACAAGGCACGGCAGGACTTTCGGCTAATAATAGCTGTGCCGAACATGAGACGACCAACCTTACCTGCCTGCTCACAATGCATATCCCTTCATTACCTGAAAATCTGAACTTGTCTTAAATATCAGTATTGTATCTGCCTCCAACACCAGTGGAGTGGGTGGTAAGATTTTAGGACCCGTTATACAGGATGATGTGACAGAGTATTTATAAGTGCACGATGAAATAGGCATAAGTTGGCATGGCTTTGTGAATGGAAGGTCGTGTTTGATAAATTTGCTGGAATTATTTGAAGAAGTAAATAGCAAAACATCGAAAGGAGAGACAGTAGATGTTGTTAACTTTGATTTTCAGAAAACCTTTGACCAGGTGTCACAAGATGGCTGCTTAGGAAGATGAGAGCCAACGGTGACAAAGGGCAAACATCAGCATGGATAACAGGTTGGCTGGAGGGCAGAAGAAAAAGAGTGGCAATAAAGGGTGATTCTTTTCTCGTTGGCTAACAGTAACTAGTGGAGATCTTCAAGGATCGGTGTTTGCCCGCTACTCCACGTTTTATATTATGATTTGGACGAGGGGATTGAAGGCTTTGTGGCCAGGTTTTCGGATGTTACGAAAAAAGGTGGAAGGGCAGGTAGTTTAGAGAAAGCATGGACTCCGCAGAAGGACTAGGACATGTTGGGGGAATGGGTAGAGAAGTGGCAGATGGAATATAGTGTAGCAAAGTGCGGAGTACTGCATTTTGGTAGTAGGAATAATGGCGTAGACTATTGTCTAAGTGGGAAAATAATCCATCAATCTGAAGTTCAAAGGGACTTGGGAGTGCTGGTTATCGTGTCGTATCTCCGCTCGTCCTACGGCCTAACACCGTGGAGTCGGCGGCCTCCAGCTGGGATCGACCTTGAAGACTCCGGTGGCAGGGCCTGGACTTGCCATCTCGGAGGCTTCGGCCGTGGGCCCTGCAGACCGCAACATCTGGAGTTCGCAGGTCCCTGGCTGGCAACCGGCTTTCGGGAGCTCCAGCCGTAGCAGCTTCGACCGCCCCGAAGCGCGAAGTTTGACCGACCCGCTCGCAGGGCCCTCATCGCCCTGCGTGGCTCGGTCGCGGCACTTCCCATCACCCGGTGGGGGCTTAGGACCTTCATCGGCCTGCTCGGCTCGGCCCTGGGACTTTCCATCGCCCGGTGGGGGTTCAAAAGTCGAGAGCCTCGGTCGCCTCCTGGCACCACGGGAGAAGAATGAGGAGGAGATAAGACTTTATTTGCCTTCCATCACGGTGAGAGTGTGCCTGGAGCAATCACTGTGATGGCTGTTTGTGTTAAAATTGTAATTGTGTGTCTTGTGTTCTTTATTGTCTACTGCCGGACTCACGTGAGAGGACGCTGGCGCTATTTGTTCGACGCTGCTCCGTCAGGACAAATCTTTTGTTTGTTTGTTTGTTTTTATGTCCTGACTGTCTTGTAAAGCGTCTTTGAGCAATTGGAAAAGCGCTATAAAAAATAAATGTTTATTAACATTATTATTATTATTATTATTATTATTATTATTATTATTCCCAAATTTTTTATCTGCAAGTTGAATCGGTGAGAATGATCAGCCATGATCACATGGAATGGTGGTGCTGGCTCGAAGGGCCGAATTGCCTACTCCTGCACCTATTGTCTATTGTCTATTGTCTAATGGAAGCAAACTCATTGCTTGCATTCATTTCAAGAGGACTTGTACACAGAAACACGGATTTAATTTTGAGGCTATACAAGGCGACGGGAAGGCCGCATTTGGAATATTGTGAGCAATTCTGGGCACCATATCAGAGGAACGTTGTGCTGGCTCTGGAGAGGGTCCAGAGGAGGTTTACAAGAATGATCCCAGCAATAAGTTAACCTCTGGCGAGCGTTTGGTCGACTCCCGGATTGCACTCGGAGTTTAGAAGTATGAGGGTGGACCTCATTGAAACATACAAATATGTGAATGGTTTAGATCCAGTGGATGTGGAAAGTATGTTTCCACTTGTGGGAGCGTCTCGGACAAGAGATCATTTCCTCAGAATTAATCTACGTTCTCTTTTGAAGATGAACAGAAATTTAAGTAGTCAGAAGGTGATGAATTTGTGGAATTATTTGCCACAACAGGCTGTGTACGTCACGTCACTGGATATTTAAAGGCGTAGACAGAAAGATTCTGGATTAATACAGGTATCAGAAGTTATGGGGAGATGGTAGGAGAATGGGGGTTGGAGGGAAAAAGCTTGGCGGATAAGACGATCGGCCGAATGGTCTAATTCTACTCCTATTCCTTATCACCCAATGCCCACCTGCGGTATTGCGTTCGATGGACTTACTGCCGCTTGCTTTCCCCGCACACCTCGTTTAAACTTCATCCCTTTCACCATAAAGGGGTGGCCTTCAATACTTGATATTTCCATCTTGACAAGAATGTTCTGACTGTTTACCATATATTTGCCTCTCATAATTTGCTATCGATCTATCAGGTTACTGCCCGAACTCCGATGAATCAGTCCAATGTCTGGTTGTTCATACGCTCCAGGCGATGTTCTTGTAAACGCGTTGAACACGTTTTCCGAAGCGCCCATATCCTTCGTGTACGAGAGCGAACATAACTGTACACAATGCTGCAAAAGCGGCCGAAGTAAAGTTCTCTAAAGTTGAATATTGACATCTGACTCATATTCAATGACTCGGTGCCTGCCTGCCACCCGCGCCAACCTGAAGGGCCCAAACACTTGTCTTACACTCAGCCCATAACAGATATTGATTAACCCCATACATACATACATACTTATACGGAACAGGGATCAAGAATAAACAGGTGTCGTGCGTGTGTGTGCGCGCGTTATAAACAAGTGCTGTCTGTGAAAAAATCTTTATTGGTGTACGGTTCCTCCTGACGTCCACCCATCCACGCACCCACCCACCGATCGATCAATCAATCAATCTTTGATTAATTCTTATTATTAATAATATTAATTATTATTACTATAGTATTATTATTGTATTTACTACCCCCGGCACGAAGCTGAACCTCCAGGGCAGGGAGGAGACTATCCGGCATTTGGAAGTGCTTCCGGGAAGTGTGTCTGATGTGTGTGGGTCTGTGTGTGTGTCTGTGTGTGTGTCTGTGTGTGGGTGTGTGTGTGGGTGTGTGTGTGGGTGTGTGTTTGGGTCTGTGTTTGAGTCTGTGTTTGGGTCTGTGTTTGGGTTTGTGTTCGGATTTGTGTTTGGGTCTGTGTTTGGGTTTGTGTTTGGGTTTGTGTTTGGATCTGTGTTTGGGTTTGTGTTTGGGTTTGTGTCTGGTGTCTGGTGTGGGCGTTATAAACAAGTGCCGCGTGCTGTCTGTGGAAAGATCTTTATTGGTGTACGGTTGCTGTAATGTTAAATGCAGTGATGGCCTTGCATTAATGCAATATTACACCACCCTGGGATGTGAAATGCATTAAAAAATCATTGCAATAATCATGCAAAACCTCTCAAATGTTAAATGCAATTGATGCATCGCATTAGGATAACTTTGCAGGCTGCTGCAATGTTAAATGCAGCGATGGCCTTGCATTAAAGTCACCTAGCTACCCCCAATGGATGTAATATGCATTAAATTAATTGCAATAATTTTGCAAAACCTCTCAAATGTTAAATGCAACAAATGCATCGCATTAGGATGACTTTTCAGGCTGCTGCAATGTTAAATGCAGTGATCGCCTTGCATTAAAGAAATATTGCAACACCCTGCGATGTGAAATGCAATAATAATCCTGCAAAACCTCTCAAATGTTAAATGCGACTAATGCATCGTATTAGGATAACTTTGCAGGCTGCTGCATTGTTAAGTGCAGCGCTGGCGTTGCATTAAAGCAATATTGCAACCCCCTGGGATGTTAAATGCAATCAAATTAATTGCAATAATTTTGCAAAACCTCTCAAATGTTAAATGCAATTAATGCAACGCATTAGAACAACTCTGCAGGCTCCTGCAATGTTAAATGCAGCGCAGGCCTTGCATTAAAGCAAAATTGCAGCTGTTCTGGGGTATTAAACGCATTAAAATCATTGTAATAATCATGCAAAATCTCTCAAATGTTCAATGCAACTAATGCATCGTATTATGATAACATTGCAGACTGCTGCAAAGTTAAATGCAGTGATGGCCTTGCATTAAAGAAATATTGCAGCCTCCTGGGATGTTTAATGCAATAAAATTAATTGCAATAATCATGCAAAACCACTCAAATGTTAAATGCAACTGATGCAATGCATTAAAATCTTTATTGGTGTACGGTTCCCTCCTGACATCCATCCATCCACCCACCCACCGATCGATCAATCAATCAATCTTTGATTAATTCTTCTTATTATTAATAATATTAATTATTATTACTATAGTATTATTATTGTATTTACTACCCCCGGCACGTAGCTGAACCTCCAGGGCAGGGAGGAGACTATCCGGCATTTGGAAGTGCTTCCGGGAAGTGTGTCTGATGTGTGTGGGTCTGTGTGTGTGTCTGTGTGTATGTCTGTGTGTGGGTGTGTGTTTGGGTCTGTGTTTGGGTCTGTGTTTGGGTCTGTGTTTGGGTTTGTGTTTGGGTTTGTGTTTGGGTTTGTGTTTGGATTTATGTTTGGGTCTGTGTTTGGGTTTGTGTTTGGGTTTGTGTCTGGTGTCTGGTGTGGGCGTTATAAACAAGTGCCGCGTGCTGTCTGTGGAAAGATCTTTATTGGTGTACGGTTGCTGTAATGTTAAATGCAGTGATGGCCTTGCATTAATGCAATATTACACCACCCTGGGATGTGAAATGCATTAAAAAATCATTGCAATAATCATGCAAAACCTCTCAAATGTTAAATGCAATTGATGCATCGCATTAGGATAACTTTGCAGGCTGCTGCAATGTTAAATGCAGTGATGGCCTTGCATTAAAGTCACCTAGCTACCCCCAATGGATGTAATATGCATTAAATTAATTGCAATAATTTTGCAAAACCTCTCAAATGTTAAATGCGACTAATGCATCGTATTAGGATAACTTTGCAGGCTGCTGCATTGTTAAATACAGCGCTGGCGTTGCATTAAAGCAATATTGCAACCCCCTGGGATGTTAAATGCAATCAAATTAATTGCAATAATTTTGCAAAACCTCTCAAATGTTAAATGCAATTAATGCAACGCATTAGAACAACTCTGCAGGCTCCTGCAATGTTAAATGCAGCGCAGGCCTTGCATTAAAGCAAAATTGCAGCTGTTCTGGGGTATTAAACGCATTCAAATCATTGTAATAATCATGCAAAATCTCTCAAATGTTCAATGCAACTAATGCATCGTATTATGATAACATTGCAGACTGCTGCAAAGTTAAATGCAGTGATGGCCTTGCATTAAAGAAATATTGCAGCCTCCTGGGATGTTTAATGCAATAAAATTAATTGCAATAATCATGCAAAACCACTCAAATGTTAAATGCAACTGATGCAATGCATTAAAATCTTTATTGGTGTACGGTTCCCTCCTGACATCCATCCACCCACCCACCGATCGATCAATCAATCAATCTTTGATTAATTCTTCTTATTATTAATAATATTAATTATTATTACTATAGTATTATTATTGTATTTACTACCCCCGGCACGTAGCTGAACCTCCAGGGCAGGGAGGAGACTATCCGGCATTTGGAAGTGCTTCCGGGAAGTGTGTCTGATGTGTGTGGGTCTGTGTGTGTGTCTGTGTGTGTGTCTGTGTGTGGGTGTGTGTTTGGGTCTGTGTTTGGGTCTGTGTTTGGGTTTGTGTTTGGGTTTGTGTTTGGATTTATGTTTGGGTCTGTGTTTGGGTTTGTGTTTGGGTTTGTGTCTGGTGTCTGGTGTGGGCGTTATAAACAAGTGCCGCGTGCTGTCTGTGGAAAGATCTTTATTGGTGTACGGTTGCTGTAATGTTAAATGCAGTGATGGCCTTGCATTAATGCAATATTACACCACCCTGGGATGTGAAATGCATAAAAAAATCATTGCAATAATCATGCAAAACCTCTCAAATGTTAAATGCAATTGATGCATCGCATTAGGATAACTTTGCAGGCTGCTGCAATGTTAAATGCAGTGATGGCCTTGCATTAAAGTCACCTAGCTACCCCCAATGGATGTAATATGCATTAAATTAATTGCAATAATTTTGCAAAACCTCTCAAATGTTAAATGCAACAAATGCATCGCATTAGGATGACTTTTCAGGCTGCTGCAATGTTAAATGCAGTGATCGCCTTGCATTAAAGAAATATTGCGACACCCTGCGATGTGAAATGCAATAATAATCCTGCAAAACCTCTCAAATGATAAATGCGACTAATGCATCGTATTAGGATAACTTTGCAGGCTGCTGCATTGTTAAATGCAGCGCTGGCGTTGCATTAAAGCAATATTGCAACCCCCTGGGATGTTAAATGCAATAAAATTAATTGCAATAATTTTGCAAAACCTCTCAAATGTTAAATGCAATTAATGCAACGCATTAGAACAACTCTGCAGGCTCCTGCAATGTTAAATGCAGCGCAGGCCTTGCATTAAAGCAAAATTGCAGCTGTTCTGGGGTATTAAACGCATTAAAATCATTGTAATAATCATGCAAAATATCTCAAATGTTCAATGCAACTAATGCATCGTATTATGATAACATTGCAGACTGCTGCAAAGTTAAATGCAGTGATGGCCTTGCATTAAAGAAATATTGCAGCCTCCTGGGATGATTAATGCAATAAAATTAATTGCAATAATCATGCAAAACCACTCAAATGTTAAAAGCAACTGATGCAACGCATTAAAATCTTTATTGGTTTACGGTTCCCTCCTGACATCCATCCACCCACCCACCGATCGATCGATCAATCAATCTTTGATTAATTCTTATTATTATTAATAATATTAATTATTATTACTATAGTATTATTATTGTATTTACTACCCCCGGCACGTAGCTGAACCTCCAGGGCAGGGAGGAGACTATCCGGCATTTGGAAGTGCTTCCGGGAAGTGTGTCTGATGTGTGTGGGTCTGTGTGTGTGTCTGTGTGTGTGTCTGTGTGTGGGTGTGTGTTTGGGTCTGTGTTTGGGTCTGTGTTTGGGTTTGTGTTTGGGTATGTGTTTGGGTTTGTGTCTGGTGTCTGGTGTGGGCATTATAAACAAGTGCCGCGTGCTGTCTGTGGAAAGATCTTTATTGGTGTACGGTTGCTGTAATGTTAAATGCAGTGATGGCCTTGCATTAATGCAATATTACACCACCCTGGGATGTGAAATGCATTAAAAAATCATTGCAATAATCATGCAAAACCTCTCAAATGTTAAATGCAATTGATGCATCGCATTAGGATAACTTTGCAGGCTGCTGCAATGTTAAATGCAGTGATGGCCTTGCATTAAAGTCACCTAGCTACCCCCAATGGATGTTATATGCTTTAAATTAATTGCAATAATTTTGCAAAACCTCTCAAATGTTAAATGCAACAAATGCATCGCATTAGGATGACTTTTCAGGCTGCTGCAATGATAAATGCAGTGATCGCCTTGCATTAAAGAAATATTGCAACACCCTGCGATGTGAAATGCAATAATAATCCTGCAAAACCTCTCAAATGTTAAATGCAACTAATGCATCGTATTATGATAACATTGCAGACTGCTGCAAAGTTAAATGCAGTGATGGCCTTGCATTAAAGAAATATTGCAGCCTCCTGGGATGTTTAATGCAATAAAATTAATTGCAATAATCATGCAAAACCACTCAAATGTTAAATGCAACTGATGCAATGCATTAAAATCTTTATTGGTGTACGGTTCCCTCCTGACATCCATCCACCCACCCACCGATCGATCAATCAATCAATCTTTGATTAATTCTTCTTATTATTAATAATATTAATTATTATTACTATAGTATTATTATTGTATTTACTACCCCCGGCACGTAGCTGAACCTCCAGGGCAGGGAGGAGACTATCCGGCATTTGGAAGTGCTTCCGGGAAGTGTGTCTGATGTGTGTGGGTCTGTGTGTGTGTCTGTGTGTGTGTCTGTGTGTGGGTGTGTGTTTGGGTCTGTGTTTGGGTCTGTGTTTGGGTTTGTGTTTGGGTTTGTGTTTGGATTTATGTTTGGGTCTGTGTTTGGGTTTGTGTTTGGGTTTGTGTCTGGTGTCTGGTGTGGGCGTTATAAACAAGTGCCGCGTGCTGTCTGTGGAAAGATCTTTATTGGTGTACGGTTGCTGTAATGTTAAATGCAGTGATGGCCTTGCATTAATGCAATATTACACCACCCTGGGATGTGAAATGCATAAAAAAATCATTGCAATAATCATGCAAAACCTCTCAAATGTTAAATGCAATTGATGCATCGCATTAGGATAACTTTGCAGGCTGCTGCAATGTTAAATGCAGTGATGGCCTTGCATTAAAGTCACCTAGCTACCCCCAATGGATGTAATATGCATTAAATTAATTGCAATAATTTTGCAAAACCTCTCAAATGTTAAATGCAACAAATGCATCGCATTAGGATGACTTTTCAGGCTGCTGCAATGTTAAATGCAGTGATCGCCTTGCATTAAAGAAATATTGCGACACCCTGCGATGTGAAATGCAATAATAATCCTGCAAAACCTCTCAAATGATAAATGCGACTAATGCATCGTATTAGGATAACTTTGCAGGCTGCTGCATTGTTAAATGCAGCGCTGGCGTTGCATTAAAGCAATATTGCAACCCCCTGGGATGTTAAATGCAATAAAATTAATTGCAATAATTTTGCAAAACCTCTCAAATGTTAAATGCAATTAATGCAACGCATTAGAACAACTCTGCAGGCTCCTGCAATGTTAAATGCAGCGCAGGCCTTGCATTAAAGCAAAATTGCAGCTGTTCTGGGGTATTAAACGCATTAAAATCATTGTAATAATCATGCAAAATATCTCAAATGTTCAATGCAACTAATGCATCGTATTATGATAACATTGCAGACTGCTGCAAAGTTAAATGCAGTGATGGCCTTGCATTAAAGAAATATTGCAGCCTCCTGGGATGATTAATGCAATAAAATTAATTGCAATAATCATGCAAAACCACTCAAATGTTAAAAGCAACTGATGCAACGCATTAAAATCTTTATTGGTTTACGGTTCCCTCCTGACATCCATCCACCCACCCACCGATCGATCGATCAATCAATCTTTGATTAATTCTTATTATTATTAATAATATTAATTATTATTACTATAGTATTATTATTGTATTTACTACCCCCGGCACGTAGCTGAACCTCCAGGGCAGGGAGGAGACTATCCGGCATTTGGAAGTGCTTCCGGGAAGTGTGTCTGATGTGTGTGGGTCTGTGTGTGTGTCTGTGTGTGTGTCTGTGTGTGGGTGTGTGTTTGGGTCTGTGTTTGGGTCTGTGTTTGGGTTTGTGTTTGGGTATGTGTTTGGGTTTGTGTCTGGTGTCTGGTGTGGGCATTATAAACAAGTGCCGCGTGCTGTCTGTGGAAAGATCTTTATTGGTGTACGGTTGCTGTAATGTTAAATGCAGTGATGGCCTTGCATTAATGCAATATTACACCACCCTGGGATGTGAAATGCATTAAAAAATCATTGCAATAATCATGCAAAACCTCTCAAATGTTAAATGCAATTGATGCATCGCATTAGGATAACTTTGCAGGCTGCTGCAATGTTAAATGCAGTGATGGCCTTGCATTAAAGTCACCTAGCTACCCCCAATGGATGTTATATGCTTTAAATTAATTGCAATAATTTTGCAAAACCTCTCAAATGTTAAATGCAACAAATGCATCGCATTAGGATGACTTTTCAGGCTGCTGCAATGATAAATGCAGTGATCGCCTTGCATTAAAGAAATATTGCAACACCCTGCGATGTGAAATGCAATAATAATCCTGCAAAACCTCTCAAATGTTAAATGCGACTAATGCATCGTATTAGGATAACTTTGCAGGCTGCTGCATTGTTAAATGCAGCGCTGGCGTTGCATTAAAGCAATATTGCAACCACCTGGGATGTTAAATGCAATAAAATTAATTGCAATAATTTTGCAAAACCTCTCAAATGTTAAATGCAATTAATGCAACACATTACAACAACTTTGCAGGCTCCTGCAATGTTAAATGCAGCGCAGGCCTTGCATTAAAGCAAAATTGCAGCTGTTCTGGGTTATTAAGAGAGAGGGGGGAGAGAGAGATGGGGGGGCAGAGAGAGAGGGGGGGAGAGAGAGAGGGGGGAGAGAGAGGGGGGGAGAGAGAGGGGGGAGAGAGAGAGGG
>NW_027603304.1:0-10000 GCF_053455715.1 Rhinoraja longicauda
GTGCCCACCGTGCGATGGAAAGTCCCAGGTCGAGCCGAGCAGGCCGATGAAGGTCCTAAGCCCCCACCGGGTGATGGGAAGTGCCGCGACCGAGCCACGCAGGGCGATGAGGGCCCTGCGAGCGGGTCGGTCAAACTTCGCGCTTCGGGGCGGTCGAAGCTGCTACGGCTGGAGCTCCCGAAAGCCGGTCGCCAGCCAGGGACCTGCGAACTCCAGATGTTGCGGCCTGCAGGGCCCACGGCCGAAGCCTCCGAGATGGCAAGTCCAGGCCCTGCCACCGGAGTCTTCAAGGTCGATCCCAGCTGGAGGCCGCCGACTCCACGTTGTTGGGCCGTAGCAGAACGGAGATACGACACGATAACCAGCACTCCCAAGTCCCTTTGAACTTCAGATTGATGGATTATTTTCCCACTTAGACAATAGTCTACGCCATTATTCCTACTACCAAAATGCAGTACTCCGCACTTTGCTACACTATATTCCATCTGCCACTTCTCTACCCATTCCCCCAACATGTCCTAGTCCTTCTGCGGAGTCCATGCTTTCTCTAAACTACCTGCCCTTCCACCTTTTTTCGTAACATCTGAAAACCTGGCCACAAAGCCTTCAAACCCCTCGTCCAAATCATAATATAAAACGTGGAGTAGCGGACAAACACCGATCCTTGAAGATCTTCACTAGTTACTGTTAGCCAACGAGAAAAAAATCCCTCTTTATTGCCACTCTTTGTCTTCTGCCATCCAGCCAGCCAGTTATCCATGCTGATGTTTGCCCTTTGTCACCGTGGGCTCTCATCTTCCTAAGCAGCCATCTTGTGACACCTGGTCAAAGGCTTTCTGAAAATCAAAGTTAACAACATCTACTGTCTCTCCTTTGGCTGTTTTGCTATTTACTTCTTCAAATAATTCCAGCAAATTTATCAAACACGACCTTCCATTCACAAAGCCATGCCAACTTATGCCTATTTCATCGTGCACTTATAAATACTCTGTCACATCATCCTGTATAACGGGTCCTAAAATCTTACCACCCACTCCACTGGTGTTGGAGGCAGATACAATAGTGACATTTAAGACAAGTTCAGATTTTCAGGTAATGAAGGGATATGCATTGTGAGCAGGCAGGTAAGGGTGGTCGTCTCATGTTCGGCACAGCTATTATTAGCCGAAAGTCCTGCCGTGCCTTGTACTTCGTGTAGGAAAGAAATGCAGATGCTGGTTTAAATCGAAGGTAGGCACAAAATGCTGGTGTAACTCAACGAGACAGGCAGCATCTCTGGAGAGAAAGAATGGGTGACGTTTCGGGTCGAGACCCTTCTTTAGACTGATGTCGGAGAGGTCGACGGGAAAGTGATAGAATGTTGTCGGAGACAGTGAGACTGGTGGGAGAACTGGGAAGGAGGAGGGGTGGAGAGAGAGGGGAAGCAATGGCTAATTGAAGTTAGAGAAATCAATGTTCATATCGTTGGTGTGTTAGCTGCCCAAGCGAAGTATGAGGTGTTGTTCCTCCAATTTGCGCTGGGCCTCACTCTGACAACGGTGGATGCCCAGGACAGAAAGTTCAGATTGGGAATGGGGGAGCGGGGGTGAGTTAAAGTGCTGAGCAACCGGGAGATCAGGTACGACTGTGTGGGACTGTTCAGCGAAACATTCGCCGAGCATGCGCTTTGTCTCGCCGATATCACTCCAGCAGTACTATCCCACAGTATACCGTTATACCAGTACTACCCCACAGTGCGTCACTCCATCAGTACTATCCAACAGTATACCGTTATACCAGTACTACCGCACAGTGCGTCACTCCATCAGTACTATCCCACAGTATACCATTACACCAGTACTACCCTACAGTGCGTCACTCCATCAGTACTACCGGAGTGTCACTCCATCAATTCCATCCCACATTATGTCACGACAACAGTACTACCGCACAATATGTCACCCGATCAGAACTACCCCAGAATGTGCCATTACTTCAACACTACCCTACGTTAGGTTACTCCATCAATACTACTTCACAGTCTGTCACTCCATCAGTACTACATGTTACTCCATTAGTCGTACCCAAGATCGTGCCACTTTCATCAGTACAACCCCACAGTATGTCATTCCATCATTTCTTCCCGACCGTGTTTCACTCTATCAGTACCACCTTCAGTATGTAAATTCATCAGTTCTACCCACAGTTTTTCACCCCTTCAATAATACCATCGAATGTGTCACTATATCAGTACTACCCCAAAATATACCAGTCCTTCACTACTACCCCACAGGATGCTAATCCCTAAGTATTATCGCACAGCGTGTCACTCCATCAGTACTACCACATCGTCGGTTATTCCATTATTACTGCATCACAACGTAGTACTGACGGAGGAACAAACGATATGGTAGCACTGATGTCGTGGCACACTGTCGGATAGCATTCACAAAGACTCCTCACACCCCTGCAATAGTCTGTTCGAAATTCTACCATCGGCAGACGATACAAGGCCTTCTACGCCCGCACCTCCAGACTCAGGAACAGCGTCATCCCCAGGGCCATAGCTGATATGAACCTGTCCTGCTGAGCCGGATGGTCACATCGCACAGTGAACCGGCACAGACCTACTTAAACTTTATACTGTTTTAAAACTGTTTCAAATTTTGTTTCACTAGGTTGTATAAATTTAGCAAATTAATTCATTGCATCATTCCCAATCTTGTTGTACTCCTGTACAATGATAATAAAGATATATGTTGCATTGTATTGTATTGTACATTCCAAAGACATACAAGTTTGCAGGTTAATTGGCTTTGTATAAGTGCAAATTGACCTTAGTGTGTGTTAATGTGCGGGGATCGTTGGTCGGTGCGGACTCTGTGGGCCGAAGTGCATGTTTCCGCGTTGTATCTCTAAACTAAGCTAAATATTCCCTTTGTTGTACAAATTATTTCGCTTTTTTTCTGCAAACTGGACTAATTTGTATCTCTCTCTCTCTCTTAATGCGGGATCCTGGACCTGAAATATTCGGTGCTATCCCATAGCATGCCATTGCATCAGTACTAACAAATGGATAGTCATTCCATCAGTACTATCCCACAGTGCGTCATTCGATCAGTTCTCCCCCTCAAAGTGTCACTCCATCAGAACTACAATATAATGTGTCATTACATCAGTAGTGCCCCATTTAGTTTCACACCATTAATACTATCCGACAGTGTGGCACGACATAAGTACGACCATATCGTTTCTTCCTCCATCAGTACTACCGCACACTGTGTCACTCTATCAGTAATACAGCAAAATGTTCCACTCCATCAGTTCTTGCCCACAGTTTGTCACTTCACTAGTACTACCCCAAAGTGTATTGCTCCATCTGTACTGCCCACGTTGTGTCACTCCATCAATACTACCCCACTGGACATCACTCCATCCATACAAGCATACAGTGTGTTAGACGATTATTACTAGAACACACTATGTCACTCCATCAGTACAACCCCGGGGCGTGTCACTTCATTGGTACTACCGCACGATATACCATTGAATCAATACAAACCCACAGTGTTTTTCAACATCAGTAGCACCTTGTGTATTATTCCATTAGTACTACCACACAGGGTGTCACTCTATAAGTACTATCCAACGGTGTGTCACTCCATCAGTACTACACAATGAGTCCTTCCATCAGTACTACCCCACAGTGCTTCAATCCACCAGTATTACTCTGGTATATGTCTATCCAACAGTGCTACACCGCAGGGTGTCACTCAATCAGTACTATTCCACAATATGCTATTGCGTCAGTACTGCCACATAGTGTGTCACTCCATCAGTACTACCTCAAAGTGTGTCACCCCAACAGCACTACCCACAGTGTGCCACTGCATCAGTAATAAAATATAGTTTGTTACTCCATCTGTAATACCGTACACTGTGCCACTCCACCAGTGCCTCCCCATAGAGCATCGCACCATCAGTAATATCACTCGTGTTATCGTCGCATCAGTACTACGCCACCGTGTGTCACTCCATCAGTACAATCCAGTGATTATCACTCCATCAGTAGACCACGAAGCGTGTCACTCCATCAGTACTACCCCACAGTGTCAACCGATCAGTACTTCCTCGCAGTGTCACTCCATCAGTATTCCCCACAGTATGTCACTCCATCAGCCCTACCTCACTGTGTCACTCCAAAAGTAATTCCCCACAGTTTCACTCTATTAGTATTTCTCCACCATGTCTCACTCCATTAGTACTACCCGATGTTTATTATTCAATCAGGACTATCCCAGTGGGTCACTCCATAAGTGCTGCCACAAATTGTGTCATTCCATCAGTAATACCAAACAGTGTGTCACTGCATTAGTACTACACCACAGATTGTCATCACAATAGTACTACTGCTCAGTGTGTCACTCCGTCGGTGAAACCACACAGTGTCTCACTGTATCAATACAACTCCATGATGTTACACTCCATCAGCACTGCCCAACATCATGTCACTCCAGTGCAACCCTAGAACGTGTCACTCCATCAATGCTCCCCGCAGTATGTTCTTCCATCAGTACTCCCCAAAGTGTTTCACAACATCAGGACTATCTCAAATCTGCCATTCCATCCGCATTACCCAACAGTGTGCTAATCCATCGCTGCGACTCCATAGTGTGTAATTCCATCACTATTTCACCACAGTTTTTCATCGCAACAGTACTACTGCAGAGCGTGTCAATCCATCGGTATTACTGCGTCACTCCAACAGAATGTGCTATTACATCCGTGCTACCCCACAGTGTGTCATTCCATCAATACACCTCCACAGTACGTCATTACACCAGTACTACTCCACAGTGTTACACTCCATCAGTACAACACTGGAGCGTGTCACTCCATCAGTACTACCCTACAATATGTTATTCCATCAGTATTACACCACAGTGATGCATTTCATCAGTAATGCCTTAAGCTAGTTATTCCATTTTGTACAACCACACAGACTCATTCAATTAGTATTACCCATCAGTGCAACTCTCCATCTGTATTGCCCCACCGTCAGTCCTTACCATTCCACAATGTGCAACCCGACAGTACCACCAAAGATTGGGTCAATACTTCAGTATTAGCCCACTGTGCGCCATTCTGTCCACACTACCCCAGTGTGTCATTCAATCAGCACTACACCGAAGTGTGTCACTCCGTCAGTACAACCGCGCAGTGTGTCACTCCATCAGTACTGCTCCACAGCGTGTCACTACATCAGTATTACCCCACGGGATGTAGTTGCACACTGAAGTAGTACTGACGGAGTGACAAACTGCGTGGTAGTACTGATTAAATGACCTCACAATTTGTCACTACATCAGTGCTATTCCACTGTGTGTCACTCCGTCAGTACTACTCCTTAGTTTGTCATAACAACAGTACTACACATTGTGCCACTCCATGAGTATTACCCGCAGTGTGTCACTACATCAGTAGTGCCCTACTGAATATCATTCCATCAGAACAACTGCAAAGTGTGTCACTTCATCGGTACTACTGCAAATTGTGTCACTCCATCTGTACCAAACCACAGTATGTTAATCCACCCGTACTGCATCAACTGGGGTCACTCCATCAGTACTACAGCGCATTGTGTCACTCCATCAGTACTACTCTACATTGTGTCACTCCATCAGTGCACTGCACAGTGTGTCACTCCATCAGTACTACTGCGCAGTGTGTGACTTCATCAATACAACTTCAAAGTGTGTCACTGCATCTGTACCAACCCACAGTGTGTTAATCTACCATACATTGTGTCACTCCATCAGTTCCACTGCACAGTGTGTCACTCCATCAGTAATGCCCCACAGCGTGTCACGTCGTCACTAAAACCCACAGTATGCCATTACATCATTACAAACACGCATGTTCACACCCTCAAACACAGTAAAACACGCACACACACATAGCCGCGCACGAAGACACACACAATCTCTCAAATGCAATCACAAAGAATCAAATATACTCTCACACATTCTCACATACAATCACACGTACACATGCACTCACACTAACAGATATTCACACGCACCAGCACGAAGAGACACGCACTCATTCGCACACACTTACACACGAACACATTCTCTGAAAAGTGAAAGTTTATCCCACTTTTTAAGAAAGGAGGGAGAGTGAAAACGGGTAGTTATAGACCAGTTAGTCTGACATCAGTGGTGGGGAAGATGCTGGAGTCAATTATAAAAGACGAAATTGCTGAGCATTTGGATAGCAGTAACAGGATCATTTCGAGTCAGCATGGATTTACGAAGGGGAAATCATGCTTGACAAATCTACTGGAATTTTTGAGGATGTAACTGGGAAAATTGACAGGGGACAGTCAGTGGATGTGGTGTACCTCGACTTTCAGAAAGCCTTCGACAAGGTCCCACATAGGAGATTAGTGGGCAAATTTAGAGCACATGGTATTGGGGGTAGGGTATTGACATGGATAGAAAATTGGTTGACAGACAGAAAGCAAAGAGTGGGGATAAATGGGTCCCTTTCGGAATGGCAGGCAGTGACCAGTGTGGTACCGCAAGGTTCGGTGCTGGGACCCCAGCTATTTACGATATACATTAATGACTTAGATGAAGGGAGTAAAAGTACCATTAGCAAATTTGCAGATGATACTAAGCTGGGGGGTAGTGTGAATTGTGAGGAAGACGCAATAAGGCTGCAGGGTGACATGGACAGGTTGTGTGAGTGGGCGGATACATGGCAGATGCAGTTTAATGTAGATAAGTGTGAGGTTATTCACTTTGGAAGTAAGAATAGAAAGGCAGATTATTATCTGAATGGTGTCAAGTTAGGAAGAGGGGATGTTCAACGAGATCTGGGTATCCTAGTGCATCAGTCACTGAAAGGAAGCATGCAGGTACAGCAGGCAGTGAAGAAAGCCATTGGAATGTTGGCTTTTGTTGCGTGCTACCCAGTCAATGGAAACAAAATACTTCATTACAACCGAGCCATTTACAGAGTATAGATACATGATAAGGGGATAACGTTCAGTGCAAGGTAAAGCCTGCAAAATCCGATCGAGGATAGTCCGAGGGTCAACAAAAGGTAGATAGTAGTTCAGCATTGCTTTCTGGTTGTGGTGGGATGATTCCGTTGCCTGATAACAGCTGGGAAGACGCTGTCCCTGAAACTGGAGGTGTGCATTTTCACACTTCTATACATTTTGCCTGATGGGACAGAGGAGAAGCAGGAGTGGCAATGGCGCGACTCGTCCTTGATTATGCTGCTGGCCTTGCCGAGGCAGCGTGGTTTATAAATTGAGTCAATATATGGGAGGTTGCTTTGTGTGATGGTCTGGACAATTCGCAGCAATTTCTTGCGTTCTTTATAGAGCTGATCCCAAACCAAGCTGTGATGCATCTTGATAAAATACTTTCTATGGTGCATCTGTAGATGTTGGTGAGAGTTGTAGAGGGCACGCCGAACTAGCTAAGCCTGCTAAGGACATGGGTGGGTGAAGTTCGGTTCGAGACCCTTCTTCAGACTGATTGTGGTGGGAAGCTGGAGAAGGCTGGAACAGCAGGACAAAGCGAGTTGAATGATGAGTGGGTGAATACCGTTTTCATAGTTAGGTGGTTGAGACCAGAGGTTAGATGACAAAAGTTGCGAGATAAGGATTGAGCAGGTTGGAAATATAAAGAGAGATGAGGGAATATCGGTTGAAGGTGAGGTGGAGGGGATTAACAAGTGCGAGTCCGCGTGAAGCAAGAGAAAGAGCGAGGGAAAAGCGGGAAGTTGCACGTTAGTTACCTGGCATTTGCTAATGTTCATACCATTAGGTTGCAAGGTTCCCAAGCGGACTATGAAGTGGCGTTTTTTCTGTTTTAATGTAACCTCTCTGGCACTGGTGGAGGCCCAGGACAGAAAGGTCAGTGTGCGAGGGGGAGTTACAATGGCTTGCAACGGGGAGATACGGCAAGCCTTAGCAGAACTAGGGTAAGTGTTCGACAAAACGGTTGCCGAGTCTCCATTTCACCACGCCGATGTAAAGGAGGCCATATCTGGAACACCACATGCAGTAGATGAGATTAGAGGTGGTGCAGGTGAACATCTGTCTCACCTGGAAGGGCTATTGAAGTGTGAGGAAACGGGGTAGAGAGACATCCCATGGTGGCTAGCCGTTTTAACCGCACTTCACAAGAAAGGCCTTGGAGAGAGAAGTGAGGGCGAGCAGGAGGAGTGTTGGGGAAAAGAGAGAGAGAGATAGGGAGTACAGTGATGAAAGGAAGAGACAGCGGAGAAGACGAAAGAAGAGATGGAGGGAGAGTTAAGTAACAAAGGGAGAGTGGGAACATGAAAAGAGAGCGGAGTTCAGATCGCGTGGGGTGGCAAAACGGAGCGATGGAAGGCTCAGATAGTTAGAAAGAAACGGAGGGATAAATGCAATGGGAGTGAGAAGGAGGGGGGGGTAGGAGAGAGAGGTTGACAGAGAGATGGCGGAGCCGAGAGGACGAATAGAGATGGTAGGAGAGAGTGATAGTTCAGAGAGAGCGACAGCAGTAAGGATGGAGGGAGAGAGAAAGGGATGAGGGAGAGAGAAAGGGAGGAGGGAGATGTGCCGCATCATTCGCTGTTTTATTTGGGTTTCGGACCATTCTGAATCCACAATATTTCTGTTCTCTGAGTGTCGTGAGTCTTTGGGTTGTTCCTCCTCAGAGGTGACGAAGGCAGAGAATGTTATTGTCCCGGCGCAAAATCAGCCCCACTGCAGGCAAGCAAGGAGTGAATGGTTACCGGCCTCGCCGGGAGTGTGGGTGTGAGATTGCAGTCAGTTAAGCCGCGATCATATTGAGTGGTGAAACAGAGTGGAGGGGCCACTTTAGTGCGAGGTGATCTGTTGACCTAATTCCTCAACCTGTGGACAAATGTCGCCCAGTCCACCTTCAAACTGGGCACCAGAAGCCCTGAGAGGGTCCCTGGAATTTGGGATTGCCTTAGTGAGTCAAGTGGATTGAATGAAATAAGACAAACAACATAAGGCGGAGATTTGGACCTGATAGAGTTTGAAACAATATTCCCTTTGCTGGAACAATGCCGCTCCCAATTTCCATCCCTCAGAATCGCCACAATTCCCAGTCTTTGGAGTTTCTCAATCAATTCCCTGAATAAATCACGACCTGTCTCAGCAGGGATTTCACTTGGCTGATGTCATCTGTTTGCGAATCATTTCAAAAGCTCTATTTTTAATTCTGTTGAAACTTCACTGTCCCGGTGGAGACGGGAAATGGTATAATATCTCCGGGAATGTTCTGCCCCGGCATTTCATTCCGAGAGATTACCGGTAGTTCACGTGGACACGTCGCTGGGCAAAGAAAATGGGGCACCATTATTGGGAATATGTGGACGTGGAGAAAATCTTGTACGTGATCGTTGCAGCCGTTGGAGTCCCTGGTAAGTGAGCAGAACAATTCAAGTTTTATAACTCCGTCTGTTAACCGGTGTTGACCTGATCCTGATCGTGTTACAATATTCCCAACTGATGATCGTTGTGTAAGAATATGTGAAGTATATCAAGTATATCCTCTCATTGAAATATCTTTGAATTAACGCTGTGATTTTTCTTACTTTCAGGCAGCCGAAACTAACCCTCTCTTTCTCCCACTGCCGGGACCCACTAGAATGTTGTTCTTGCCTTCAGTGGGACCTTGCCCAGAGTTGTCCCAGTGCTCGGGACAGGCAGCTCTCCGGGACGGTGTGACTGGGAAGGGTTTTACATTGTGAAGTTCACTGTGTCTGAGTTATTGATCAGAGTGAACACCCGCTCCTGTGGACACGTCTCACTGTGGAGTCTGTCACATTCGGATTCCACCGCCTGTTGGTCAATAATTGGATCGATCTCCTGAACCAGTGGCCGCGGATCTACCGGCGTGTGTTGTTACCGAACTGAGGAATGAATCCATTAACGGAGCCGCTCTGCTGCCGGATACTAAGTTGTCCCTGCTTTCCCTCTGGAACC
>NW_027603304.1:10500-17500 GCF_053455715.1 Rhinoraja longicauda
CCTTTGGCTGTCTTGCTATTTACTTCTTCAGATAATTCCAGCAAATTTATCAAACACGACCTTCCCTTCACAAAGCCATGCCAACTTATGCCTATTTCATCGTGCACTTATAAATACTCTGTCACATCATCCTGTATAACGGGTCCTAAAATCTTACCACCCACTCCAGTGGTGTTGGAGGCAGATACAATAGTGATATTTAAGACAAGTTCAGATTTTCAGGTAATGAAGGGATATGCATTGTGAGCAGGCAGGTAAGGGTGGTCGTCTCATGTTCGGCACAGCCATTATTAGCCGAAAGTCCTGCCGTGCCTTGTACTTCGTGTAGGAAAGAAATGCAGATGCTGGTTTAAATGGAAGGTAGACACAAAATGCTGGTGTAACTCAACGAGACCGGCAGCATCTCTGGAGAGAAAGAATGGGTGACGTTTCGGATCGAGACCCTTCTTTAGACTGATGTCGGAAAAGGTCGGCGGGAAAGAGATAGAATGTTGTCGGAGACAGTGAGACTGGTGGGAGAACTGGGAAGGAGGAGGGGTGGAGAGAGAGGGAAAGCAAGGGCTAATTGAAGTTAGAGAAATCAATGTTCATATCGCTGGTATGTTAGCTGCCCAAGCGAAGTATGAGGTGCTGTTCCTCCAATTTGCGCTGGGCCTCACTCTGACAATGGAGGATGCCCAGGACAGAAAGTTCAGATTGGGAATGGGGGAGCGGGGGTGAGTTAAAGTGCTGAGCAACCGGGAGATCAGGTAGGACTGTGTGGGACTGTTCAGCGAAACATTCGCCGAGCATGCGCTTTGTCTCGCCGATATCACTCCAGCAGTACTATCCCACAGTATACCGTTATACCAGTACTACCCCACAGTGCGTCACTCCATCAGTACTATCCCACTGTATACCGTTACACCAGTACTACCCCACAGTGCGTCACTCCATCAGTACTATCCGACAGTGTACCATTACACCAGTACTACCCTACAGTGCGTCACTCCATCAGTACTATCCGACAGTATACCATTACACCAGTACTACCCTACAGTGCGTCACTCCATCAGTACTATCCAACAGTATACCATTACACCAGTACTACCCCACAGTGCGTCACTCCATCAGTACTATCCAACAGTATACCGTTACACCAGTGCTACCCTACAGTGCGTCACTCCATCAGTACTATCCCACAGTCTACCGTTACACCAGTACTACCCCACAGTGCGTCACTCCACCAGTACTATCCAACAGTATACCATTACACCAGTACTACCCTACAGTGCGTCACTCCATCAGTACTACCGCAGGGTGTCACTACCAATTCCATCCCACATTATGTCATAACAATAGTACTACCGCATAGTCTGTCACTCCATCAGTACTACCCCACAATGTGCCATTACATCAATAATACCCCACGTTAGGTCACTCGTCAATACTACTTCACAGTCTGTCACTCCATCAGTACTACATGTTACTCCATCAGTAGAACCCAAGAGCGTGTATGACACAGCATGTCATTCCATCATTTCTGCCCCACGGTGTTTCACACTGTCAGTACTACCTTAGGTATGTAATTTCATCCGTACTACCCACAGCTTTCCCCCCCTTCAGTAATACCATCGAATGTGTCACTCCAACAGTGCTACCCCAAAATGTATCAGTCCTTCAGTACTACCCCACAGGATGCTAATCCATAAGTACTATCCCACAGCGTGTCAATCCATCAGTACTACCATATCGTCTGTTACTCCATCATTACTGCATCACAACATGTCATTCATTCGGAACTATCCCATGGAATGCCATTGCATCAATACTACTAAATGGATAGTCATTCCATCAGTACTATCCCACAGTTTGCATTCGATCAGTTCTCCCCCTCAATGTGTCACTCCATCAGAACTACCCTATAATGTGTCATTACATCAGTAGTATCCCATTGAGTTTCACACCATTAATACTACCCCACAGTGTGCCACGACATCAATACTACCATATCGTTTGTTCCTCCATCAGTACTACGGCACACTGTGTCACTCTGTCAGTAATACACCAAAATGTTTTACACAGTTTGTCACTTCACTAGTACAACCCCAAAGTGTATTGCTCCATCTGTACTGCCCACATTGTGTCACTCCATCAATACTACCCCACTGGTCATCACTCCATCAATACAAGCCTACAGTGTGTTAGACGATCATTACTAGAACACACTATGTCACTCAATCAGTACAACTCCAGAGCGTGTCACTTCATTGGTACTACCGCACTATAAACCATTCCATCAATACACCCACAGTGTTTTTCAACATCAGTACCACCTTGTGTATTATTCCATTAATACTACCACATAGGGTGTCACTCTATCAGTACTATCCAACGGCGTGTCACTCCATCAGTACTACACAATGAGTCCTTCCATCAGTACTACCCCACAGTGTTTCAATCCACCAGTATTACTCTAGTATATGTCTATCCAACAGTACTACACCGCAGGGTATCACACAATCAGTACTCTCCCACAGTATGCTATTTGCGTCAGTACTGCCACATAGTGTGCCATTCCATCAGTACTATCTCAAAGTGTGTCACTCCACCAGCACTGCCCACAGTGTGCCACTGCATCAGTAATACAACATAGCTTGTTACTCCATCTGTACTACCCTACACTGTGCCACTCCATCAGTGCCTCCCCATAGAGCATCGCACCAACACGACTATCATTCGGGTTATCATTGCATCAGTACTACGCCAGCGTGTGACACTCCATCAGAACAATCCATTATTACTCCATCAGCACTACCACGCAGCGTGTCACTCCATCAGTACTACACCACAGTGTCAACCATCATACATCCTCGCAGTGTCACTCCATCAGTATTCCCCACAGTATGTCACACCATCAGCCCTATCTCACTGTATCACTCCATCAGTAAATCCCCATAGTTTCACTCTATTAGTATTTCCCCACAATGCCTCACGCCATTAGCACTACCCGATGTTTATCATTCAATCAGGACTATCCCAGTGGGTCACTCCATAAGTGCTGCCACAAGTTGTGCCATTCCATCAGTATTACCAAACAGTGTGTCACAGCATTAGTACTACACCACAGTTTGTCATCACCATAGTACTACCGCTCAGTGTGTCACTCCGTCGGTGAAACCACACAGTGTCTCACTGCATCAATACAACTCCATATTGTTACACTGCACCGGTACTGCCCCACATCATGTCGCTCCAGTGCAACCCTAGAACGTGTCATTCCATCAGTACTCTCCGCAGTTTTGTCTTCCATCAGTACTCCCCAAAGTGTTTCACACCATCAGGACTACCTCAAATCTGCCATTCCATCCGCATTACCCCACGGTGTTCTAACCCATCGTTGCGACTCCATAGCGTGTAACTCCATCACTATTTCACCACAGTTTTTGATCGCAACAGTACTACCGCACAGCGTGTCAGTCCATCAGTATTACTGCGTCACTCCAACAGAATGTGCTATTACATCCGTGCTACTCCACATTGTGTCATTCCATCAATATCACCCCCGCAGTACGTCATTAAACCAGTACTACTCCACAGTGTTACACTCCATCAGTATAACACTGGAGCATGTCACTCCATCAGTACTACCCTACAATATGTTATTCCATCAGTACTACACCACAGTGATGCACGCACACGCACACGCACAAACAGACACACACACACACACACACAAATATCGGCACTCTTACATACTCTACCGCTCTCTCACACGCAGACCCGCATGCAAACGTGCACATTTTGGGATTGAGTGTATCCTTGGATGTTCGCGGCGAGCAGCGCAGCGCAGCGTGGCCGGGAGTGTTCCCGGTGACGGGGCCAATCCCTTCAGTCGGCCCGGTCGGTCCGGCTCGCCCACCGCGGATGGGGATGGGAACCGCGCCTCGGGAGCGAGGTGGGAGCCGCGAGGAACCGCAGAGAGCGAGGTGGACCGTCGGAGAGCGAGGAAGGCCGCCGAGAACGAAGGGGCGACCCGCCGTGCGGCGGCAGGGAGCGTTTGTAACTTTGTCGGCGTCAAAATGGGGCGACACTTTTGTACTGCCTAGGTGAGGTCTGCGACATGATGTTACCGGGTTGTCTGCAAAACAAATCATTTCACTCTACCTGGGTACGTGATAATAATGTATCATTGAAAGTCCTGCAACCGCATACACTAACGCATACACACACACACACACCGACTCATTTGCACAATCTCACACATTTACACTCGCATACACGTGCTAACACACTCTTGCACGGACTCGCACACTCGCACTGTCACACACAATCAATATCCAATGCGAGTCAGGCTGCACCTCCGGAGAAATCTAGTTGAGTTTGTCAGTTTAGTGCAGTTTATTGTCACGTGTACCGAGGTACCGTGAAAAGATTTTGTTGCGTGCTACCCAGTCAGTTGAAACAAAATACGTTATTACAATCGAGCCATTTACGGAGTATAGATACATGATAAGGGGATAACGTTCAGTGCAAAGTAAAGCCTGCAAAATCCGATCGAGGATAGTCCGAGGGTCAACAAAGAGGTAGATAGTAGTTCAGCACTGCTTTCTGGTTGTGGTGGGATGATTCCGTTGCCTGATAACAGCTGGGAAGACGCTGTCCCTGAAACTGGAGGTGTGCATTTTCACACTTCTATACATTTTGCCTGATGGGACAGAGGAGAAGCAGGAGTGGCAAGGGTGCGACTCGTCCTTGATTATGCTGCTGGCCTTGCCGAGGCGGCGTGGTTTATAAACTGAGTTAATATATGGGAGGTTGCTTTGTGTGATGGTCTGGACAATTCACTGCAATTTCTTGCGTTCTTGTATGGAGCTGTTCCCAAACCAAGCTGTGATGCATCTTGATAAAATACTTTCTATGGTGCATCTGTAGACGTTGGTGAGAGTTGTAGAGGGCACGCCGAACTGGCTAACCCTGCTAAGGACATGGATGGGTGAAGTTTCGGTTCGGGACCTTTCTTCAGACTGATTGTGGTGGGACGGGGGAACAGCAGGACAAAGCGAGTTGAACGATAAGCGGGTGAATACCGTTTTCATTGTCAGGTGCGAGGTAACGGTTGAGCAGGATGGAATTATAGAGAAAGAGGAAGTAATATCGGTTGAAGATGTGGTGGAGGGGATATATTGGTGCGAGTCCGGATGAAGCACGAGGAAGAGCGAGGGGGAAGTGGGAATTTGCACTTAGTTACGTAACATTGGATCATTCAAAGTTCATACCATTAGGAATTCTCTGCCTCAGAAGGCAGTGGAGGCCAATTCTCTGAATGCACTCAAGAGAGAGCTAGATAGAGCTCTTAAGGATAGCGGAGTCAGGGGGTATGGGGAGAAGGCAGGAACGGGGTAGTGATTGAGAATGATCAGCCATGATCACATTGAATGGCGGTGCTGGCTCGAAGGGCCGAATGGCCTCCTCCTGCACCTATTGTCTATCGTCTATTGTTGCAAGGCACCAAGGGCGGAATATGAAGTGGCGTTCTTTCAGTTTGCATGTCGCTTCAGTCTGGCAATAGAGGGAAGCAAAGAACAGAAAGGTCAGTGTGGGAAGGGGAGTTACAACGGGAAGATCCTGGAGGCCTTGACGGAACGACGGTAAGTGTTCGGCCGAACGGTCGCCGAGTCTCCACTTGACCACGCCGATGCAAAGGAGACAATATCTGGAACACCGCATGCAATAGAAGGGATTAGATGAGGTGCATGTGAACATCAGCCTCACTTGGAAGGGCTATTGAAGTGTGAGGGAACGGGGTAGTGAGACATCCCATGGTGGCTGGCCGTTTTAACCGCACTTCGCGAGAAAGGCCTTGGAGAGGGAGGTGAGGGTGAGCCGGAGGAGTGTTGGGGAAAAGAGAGAGACAGATAGGGAGTACAGTGATGAAAGGAAGAGATAGCGGAGAAGACGAAATAAGAGATGGAGGGAGAGTTAAGTAACAAAGGGAGAGTGGGAACATGAAAAGAGAGCGGAGTTCAGTTCGCGTGGGTTGGCAAAACGGAGCGATGGAAGGGTCAGATAGTTAGAAAGAAACGGAGGGATAAATGCAATGGGAGTGAGAAGGAGGGGGGGTTAGGAGAGAGAGGTTGACAGAGAGATGGCGGAGCCGAGAAGAAGAATAGAGATGGTAGGAGAGAGTGATAATTCATAGAGAGCGAAAGCAGTACGGGTGGAGGGAGACAGAAATGGAGCTGGGAGATGTGTCGCATCATTCGCTGTTTTATTTGGGTTTCGGACAATTCTGAAGCCACAATGTTTCTGTTCTCTGAGTGTCGTGAGTCTTTGGGTCGTTCCTGCTCAGAGGTGACGAAGGCAGAGAATGTTATTGTCCCGGCGCAAAAATCAGCCCCACTGCAGTCAAGCAAGGAGTGAATGGTTACCGGCCTCGCCGGGAGTGTGGGGGTGAGGTTGCAGTCAGTTAAGCCGCGATCATATTGAGTGGTGAAGCAGAGTGGAGGGGCCACATTAGTGCTAGGTGATCTGTTGATCTAATTCCTCAACCTGTGGACAAACGTCGCCCAGTCCACCTTCAAACCGGGCACCAGAAGCCCTGAGAGGGTCCCTGGAATTTGGGATTGCCTTAGTGAGTTAAGCGGATTGAATGAAATCAGACAAACAACATGAGGCGGAGAGTTGGACCTGATGGAGTTTGAAACAATATCCCCTTTGCTGGAACAATGCCGCTCCCAATTTCCATCCCTCAGTATCGCCACCATTCCCAGTCTTTGGAGTTTCTCAATCAATTCCCTGAATAAATCACGACCTGTCTCAGCAGGGATTTCACTTGGCTGATGTCATCTGTTTGCGAATCATTTCAAAATCTCTATTTTTTTAACTCTGTTGAAACTTCGCTGTCCCGGTGGAGACGGGAAATGGTATAAAATCTCCGGGAATGTTCTGCCCCAGCATTTCATTCCGAGAAATTACCGGTAGCTCACGGGGATACGTCGCTGGGCAGAGAATATGGCAC
>NW_027603305.1:0-17400 GCF_053455715.1 Rhinoraja longicauda
CAACTTAGAAGGACCTCTTTGCTCCTATACTCAACTCCTCTTGTTATGGAGGCCAACATTCCATTGGCTTGTTCCATAAGGTTTTCCGTCGTGCTGTTTGACTCTATAACTATAAATAGAGTGGGATTGTGTGACTGGAAGACAGCCGGGGATGAGTCGCGAATTGGCCTCTTATTGCTTTTCCACGGTTGGGCATAATTTAGAAACCAACCGCACTTGCTTGAAAATAACATTTTATATCAAAGATTCAATTTGTCAACTGTTGCGAGCTGTGCGAAGTTCTATTTTTAGCTCCTCAGACTGAAGCGTTGACTCTCATTTTAGTTCCATCCCGGGTGAACAATTCCAGGGCGTTGCCCAACTTCGAGCTTTTGGGTGATGGGGCCATCCGGTGTACAGATCGAGAACTGCTACCCACCAGTCAATCAATTGATCATTTGGGGATAATTTCTCGCAGTGGGTAGTTTCCGCATTTCTTTTTCTAAATTTGGTGCCTCTGATCGTCACTACTGCTGCTCTGGTATCTGGGTAAAATACATGCTGTTGTGCGTCTGCTTTCTTCAGTTATTGATCACAGCATACCAGCTGCCTGCTGAGCAGTCGGCCAGGGTTTGATTACCGGTCACCGCAGTTTGCCCAAACCATGGGCAATCCGCCTCCCTGGAGCAGCGGAGATTTCGTTCAGATCGCAATCAGCACACATTAATAAAATGCAAGAATTTTTAATTCAGTTAAATGTGTTCCATGGCCAATTATCATTCACTGTGAGCTGGTCCCTGGATCCAGGATGGAATTCTCCACCCGTCAGCTTTTCCCGGTAAACCTATGAAAGCATAGAAAAATAGGTGCAGGAGGAAGCCACTTTTCCCATGGAGCCAGCACCGCCATTCATTGTGATCATGGCTGACCATCCACAATCAGTAGCCCGTGCCTGCCTTCTCCCCATATCCCTTGATTCCACCATCCCCACGAACTCTATCCAGAACTATTTTAAATTCATCCACTGAATTGGCCTCCACTGCCATCTGTCGCAGAGAATTCCACAAATTCACATCTCTCTGGCTGAAATGTTTTTTTTATCACCTCAGTTTTAAATGGCTTTCCCTTTATTCTTAGAATGTGGCCCCTCTTTCTGGTCCCTTGGCGACCATCAGGAGCAGACATAAAGGTAGATACACCAGCAGATAGAGATGGGGAAAAAACAGAGACATAGAGACATGACTACTAACAGAGAGAAGTAGGAACATTCACGGAAACAGACAGGACCCTCTCCTAATTCGAGGTGTCAATGAGCGGGATGGCTTCGGGCCACCGCGTGAAACGGTCCACTACCGTAAGCAGATGCGAGATGCCACGGGATGGTGGCAGCGGCCCCACGATATCTACGTGGATATGGTCGAAACGCCGTCGAGGCACTGCGATGCCTTGAACCGGTGCCCGGATGTGCCGCTGAACCTTCGACGTTTGACATGCAATGCACGTCCGGGCGCAACGCCTGACCAGCTTCCGCAAACCATGCCAAACGAATTTTGAAGCAACCAATTTCACCGTCGTGCGAATAGATGGATGGCGTCGAAAACCTGACGACGCCAGGCTGCCGGAACAACAGGCCGCGGCTGTCCTGTGGAGATGTCACATAGGACGGTGATACCGGCGGGGCCCAAAGGAATTTCTTCGAGCACCAGATCCGTGATGGCAGTTCGGTATGCCTTCATCTCCTCGTCTGCCAGCTGTGCTGCCGCTAAAACAGAATAATCAATTCCTGAAACCATGTCGAGAGCGGCTATCACCGCTGGGCGAGACAAGGCGTGGGGCATGATGGACGGTGTGGGCGGTGGGACTAGTGTAGATGGGGCATGTTGGTCAGTGTGGGCAGGTGGGACTAGTGTAGATGGGGCATGATGGACGGTGAGGGCAGGAGGGACTAGTGTAGATGGGGCATGTTGGTCTGTGTGGGCAGGTGGGACTAGTGTAGATGGGGCATGTTGTTCTGTGTGGGCAGGTGGGACTAGTGTAGATGGGGCATGTTGGTCGGTGTGGGCAGGTGGGACTAGTGTAGATGGGGCATGTTGGACGGTGTGGGCGGGTGGGACTAGTGTAGATGGGGCATGATGGACGGTGTGGGCGGGTGGGACTAGTGTAGATGGGGCATGATGGATGGTGTGGGCGGGTGGGACTAGTGTAGATGGGGCATGTTGGACGGTGTGGGCGGGTGGGACAAGTGTAGATGGGGCATGATGGATGGTTTGGGCGGGTGGGACTAGTGTATATGGGGCATGTTGGACGGTGTGGGCGGGTGGGACTAGTGTAGATGGGGCATGATGGCTAAAAGATATTTTATAAATTAAAGCTCGTAGCTTTTTGAGGTATAAAATATCTTTTTAATAACAAGATTAAATAGCTCTCCCCCTTCTCTTTCCCCTCCTCTCTCTCTCCCCCTCTCTCTCCCCCTCCTCTATCTCCCCCTCCTCTCTCTTCCCCTCCTCTCTCCCTCCCTCACTCCATCCCTCCCTCTTTCCCTCCCTCCCTCTCTCTCCCCCAAACAAAAAACTATGAGCTTTAATTTATAAAATATCTTTTAATAGCAAGAGGTGGAGACTGGGTGTGGACAATGTCGCCCGTCGGGCGGGCTGCTAATTGATAATTGGTGGGATCGCTGAGCCTTGGGGAAGTTGTGGGCTTATGAAGGGCCACATGTGCTCACTGTTTTTTTCAACGAAATGGCCGCCACATGTGCTCGCTGTTTCTTTGTGTCAATGTTTGTCCTTGATTGCTAGCTCCCCTTCCCTCTCTCTCTCCCCCTCCTCTCTCTCACAATAGGTGCAGGAGGAGGCCATTCGGTCCTTCGAGCCTGTATGCACCGCCATTCAATGTGATCGCGGCTGATCGTTCTCAATCAGTACCCCGTTCCTGCCTTCTCCCCATACCCCCTGATTCCGCTATCCTTAAGAGCTCTATCTAACTCTTTCTCTTGAATGCATCCGGAGAATTGGCCTCCACTGCCTTCTGAGGCAGAGAATTCCACAGATTCACAACTCTCTGACTGGAAAAGATTTTCCTCATCTCCGTTCTAAATGGCCTACCCCTTATTCTTAAACTGTGTGGCCCCTTGTTTTGGACTCCCCCAACATTGGGAACATGTTTCCTGCCTCTAACGTGTCCAACCCCTTAATAATCTTATACGTTTATACAGTGTATACAAACCTAGTCGCTCCAGTCTTTCAACATACGACAGTCCCGCCATTCCGGGAATTAACCTGGTGAACCTACGCTGCACGCCCTCAATAGCAGGAATATCCTTCCTCAAATTTGGAGACCAAAACTGCACACAGTACTCCAGGTGCGGTCTCACTAGGGCCCTGTACAACTGTAGAAGGACATCTTTGCTCCTATACTCAACTCCTATACTCAACTCAACTCATTTGTGCTGCCAGATAATAATTTTTAAAATTTGGTAATTGCAGTCCACCTAATTCAAATTTCCATGTTAATTTTTCCAGAGACACTCTTGGCATTTTACCTTTCCAAAGAAAATTCCTCACAATTTTGTTCAATTCTTGAAAAAAATTATTTGGCAAAGATATAGGCAGTGTTTGGAATAAATACTGTATCCTCGGAAAAATATTCATCTTAATACAGTTCACTCTCCCTAGCAATGCAATTGGAAGATTCATCCATTTCTTCAGGTCCTCATCTATTTTTTTTATTAGTGGTTTATAATTTAATTTATACAAATTATTTAACTTATTATCTACGTTAACTCCTAAGTACTTAATGCCTTCTTTTTGCCATTTAAACTGACTTTCTCTTTTACATTGGTCATAATTGCCTTCAAAAAGAGGCATTATTTCAGTTTTATCTTTATTAATTTTATATCCTGATACTTTCCCGTATTCTTCCAATCTGAAATAAAATTTTCTAAAGGATTCCAATGGTCTAGTAAGACAAATTAGGACATCATCTGCAAATAAAGTAATTTTGTGATCTTCCTGATTAACTTTAAATCCTTTAATGTCTGAATCTGATCTTATTAGTTCTGCCAGAGGTTCAATAGCCAGATTCAAACTCTCTGTCACAGATTTAAAACTAGCTACATTCCCTGTCCTCATGTATCTTTGCAAACAACTCGTCTGTCTGTCTGTCTGTGCTGGCTTTTGCAGTACACATTCTCGGAGGTGTGAATGTAAAACAAGGGCCGAAGCTGCCTTCATGTCTGGTAACTCCAATGTGATAATCGCTTCTATTGTGTAGCCCTGAGCTCTGGAATAAAGTGGAGATTTTTTAAAAATATATAGTTTTGGAGAGTTTGAGAAAGGGAGGGAGGGAGGGAGGGAGGGAGGGAGGGAGGGAGAGAGAGAGAGGGAGGGAGGGTGAGATGGGGAGGGAGAGAGAGAGAGGGGGAGAGAGAGAGATTCACCCACGTACAAACAAACTCAAAAAGCTACGAGCTTTAATTTATAAAAACAGAAACATAGAAAATAGGTGCAGGAGTAGGCCATTCGGCCCTTCGAGCCTGTACGCACCGCCATTCAATATGATCATGGCTGATCATCCAGCTCAGTATCCTGTACCTGCCTTCTCTCCATACCCCCTGATCCCTTTAGCCACAAGGGCCACATCCAACTCCCTCTTAAATATAGCCAATGAACTGGCCTCAACTACCTTCTGTGGCAGAGAGTTCCACTGGCAGAGAATTCCAGTGGAATTTATCAAATAAAATTAATTTATCAAAAAGCTACGAGCTTTAATTTATAAATTTATCAAAAAGCTACGAGCTTTCATTTATAAAATATCTTTTAATAGCAAGAGGTGGAGAGAGAGGAGGGGGAGAGAGAGGGAAGGGGAGAGAGAGGAGAGAGAGAGAGATTCACACACACACAAACAAACTCAAAAAGCTACGAGCTTTGATTTATAAATTTATCAAAAAACTGCGAGCTATAATTTATAAATTTATCAATAAGCTACGAGCTTTAAATTATAAACAGGCATGTTGGCCGGTGTGGGCAGGTGGGACTAGTGTAGATGGGGCATGTTGGCCGGTGTGGGCAGATGGGACTAGTGTAGATGGGGCATGTTGGCCGGTGTGGGCAGGTGGGACTAGTGTAGATGGGGCATGTTGGTCGGTGTGGGCGGGTGGGACTAGTGTAGATGGGGCATGTTGGCCGGTGTGGGCAGGTGGGACTAGTGTAGATGGGGCATGTTGGTCTGTGTGGGCGGGTGGGACTAGTGTAGATGGGGCATGATGGCTGGTGTGGGCAGGTGGGACTAGTGTAGATGGGGCATGTTGGTCGGTGTGGGCAGGTGGGACTAGTGTAGATGGGGCATGTTGGTCGGTGTGGGCAGGTGGGACTAGTGTACATGGGGCATGTTGGTCGGTGTGGGCAGGTTGGACTAGTGTAGATGGGGCACGTTGGTCGGTGTGGGCAGGTGGGACTAGTGTAGATGGGGCATGTTGGCCGGTGTGGGTAGGTGGGACTAGTGTAGATGGGTCATGTTGGTCTGTGTGGGCGGGTGGGACTAGTGTAGATGGGGCATGATGGCTGGTGTGGGCAGGTGGGACTAGTGTAGATGGGGCATGTTGGTCGGTGTGGGCAGGTGGGACTAGTGTAGATGGGGCATGTTGGTCGGTGTGGGCAGGTGGGACTAGTGTAGATGGGGCATGTTGGCCGGTGTGGGCAGGTGGGACTAGTGTAGATGGGGCATGTTGGTCGGTGTGGGCAGGTGGGACTAGTGTAGATGGGGCATGTTGGCCGGTGTGGGCAGGTGGGACTAGTGTAGATGGGGCATGTTGGGCGGTGTGGGCAGGTGGGACTAGTGTAGATGGGGCATGTTGGGCGGTGTGGGCAGGTGGGACTAGTGTAGATGGGGCATTTTGGTCGATGTGGGCAGGTGGGACTAGTGTAGATGGGGCATGTTGGCCGGTGTGGGCAGGTGGGACTGGTGTAGATGGGGCATGTTGGTCGGTGTGGGCAGGTGGGACTAGTGTAGATGGGGCATGTTGAACGGTGTGGGCAGGTGGGACTAGTGTAGATGGGGCATGTTGGTCGCTGTGGGCAGGTGGGACTAGTGTAGATGGGGCATGTTGGCCGGTGTGGGCAGGTGGGACTAGTGTAGATGGGGCATGTTGAACGGTGTGGGCAGGTGGGACTAGTGTAGATGGGGCATGTTGGTCGCTGTGGGCAGGTGGGACTAGTGTAGATGGGGCATGTTGGCCGGTGTGGGCAGGTGGGACTAGTGTAGATGGGGCATGTTGGTCGGTGTGGGCAGGTGGGACTAGTGTAGATGGGGCATGTTGGTCGGTGTGGGCAGGTGGGACTAGTGTAGATGGGGCATGTTGGTCGGTGTGGGCAGGTGGGACTAGTGTAGATGGGGCATGTTGGCCGGTGTGGGCAGGTGGGACTAGTGTAGATGGGGCATGTTGGTCGGTGTGGGCAGGTGGGACTAGTGTAGATGGGGCATGTTGGCCGGTGTGGGCAGGTGGGACTAGTGTAGATGGGGCATGTTGGCCGGTGTGGGCAGGTGGGACTAGTGTAGTTGGGTCATGTTGGTCTGTGTGGGCGGGTGGGACTAGTGTAGATGGGGCATGATGGCCGGTGTGGGCAGGTGGGACTAGTGTAGATGGGGCATGTTGGTCGGTGTGGGCAGGTGGGACTAGTGTACATGGGGCATGTTGGCCGGTGTGGGCAGGTGGGAGTAGTGTAGATGGGGCATGTTGGCCGGTGTGGGCAGGTGGGACTAGTGTAGATGGGGCATGTTGGGCGGTGTGGGCAGGTGGGACTAGTGTAGATGGGGCATGTTGGTCGGTGTGGGCGGGTGGGACTAGTGTAGATGGGGCATGTTGGTCGGTGTGGGCAGGTGGGACTAGTGTAGATGGGGCATGTTGGTCGGTGTGGGCAGGTGGGACTAGTGTAGATGGGGCATGTTGGTCGGTGTGGGCAGGTGGGACTAGTGTAGATGGGGCATGTTGGTCGGTGTGGGCAGGTGGGACTAGTGTAGATGGGGCATGTTGGTCTGTGTGGGCAGGTGGGACTAGTGTAGATGGGGCATGTTGGTCCGTGTGGGCAGGTGGGACTAGTGTAGATGGGGCATGTTGGCCGGTGTGGGCAGGTGGGACTAGTGTAGATGGGGCATGTTGGGCGGTGTGGGCAGGTGGGACTAGTGTAGATGGGGCATGTTGGGCGGTGTGGGCAGGTGGGACTAGTGTAGATGGGGCATGTTGGTCGATGTGGGCAGGTGGGACTAGTGTAGATGGGGCATGTTGGCCGGTGTGGGCAGGTGGGACTAGTGTAGATGGGGCATGTTGGTCGGTGTGGGCATGTGGGACTAGTGTAGATGGGGCATGTTGGTCAGTGTGGGCAGGTGGGACTAGTGTAGATGGGGCATGTTGTCCGGTGTGGGCAGGTGGGACTAGTGTAGATGGGGCATGTTGGTCGGTGTGGGACTAGTGTAGATGGGGCATGTTGGTCGGTGTGGGCAGGTGGGACTAGTGTAGATGGGGCATGTTGGTCGGTGTGGGCGGGTGGGACTAGTGTAGATGGGGCATGTTGGGCGGTGTGGGCAGGTGGGACTAGTGTAGATGGGGCATGATGGCTGGTGTAGGCAGGTGGGACTAGTGTAGATGGGGCATGTTGGTCTGTGTGGGCGGTTGGGACTAGTGTAGATGGGGCATGTTGGCCGGTGTGGGCAGGTGGGACTAGTGTACATGGGGCATGTTGGTCGGTACGGGCAGGTGGGACTAGTGTAGATGGGGCATGTTGGTCGGTGTGGGCAGGTGGGACTAGTGTAGATGGGGCATGTTGTTCTGTGTGGCAGGTGGGACTAGTGTAGATGGGGCATGTTGGCCGGTGTGGGAAGGTGGGACTAGTGTAGATGGGGCATGTTGGTCTGTGTGGCAGGTGGGACTAGTGTAGATGGGGCATGTTGGCCGGTGTGGGAAGGTGGGACTAGTGTAGATGGGGCATGTTGGCCGGTGTGGGGAGGTGGGACTAGTGTAGATGGGGCATGTTGGGCGGTGTGGGCAGGTGGGACTAGTGTAGATGGGGCATGTTAGAAACATAGAAAATAGGTGCAGGAATAGGCCATTCGGCCCTTCGAGCCTGCACCGCCATTCAATATGATCATAGCTGATCATCCAGCTCAGTAGCCTATACCTGCCTTCTCTCCATACCCCCTGATTCCTTTAGCAAAAAGGGCCTCATCTAACTCCCTCTTAAATATAGCCAACGAACTGGCCTCAACTACCTTCTGTGGCAGAGAATTCCACAGACTCACCACTCTCTGTGTGAAGAAATGTTTTCTCATCTAGGTCCTAAAAGACTTCCGCCTTATCCTTAAGCTGTGACCCCTGGTTCTGGACTCCCCCAACATCGGGAACAATCTTCCCGCATCTAGCCTCTCCAACCCCTTAAGAATTTTATATGTTTCTATAAGATCCCCCCTCAGTCTTCTAAATTCCAGCGAGAATAAGCCCAGTCTATCCAGTCTTTCCTCATATGAAAGTCCCACCATCCCAGGGATCAATCTGGTGAACCTTCTCTGTACTCCCTCTAAGGCAAGAAAGCCTTTCCTCAGGTTAGGAGACCAAAACTGCACACAATACTCCAGGTGCGGTCTCACCAAGGCCTTGTACAACTGCAGCAGAACCTCCCTGCTCCTATACTCAAATCCTCTTGCTATGAATGCCAACATACCATTCACTTTCTTCACTGCCTGCTGCACCTGCATGCTTGCTTTCAATGACTGGTGCACCATGACACCCAGGTGACGTTGCATCTCCCCTTCTCCCAATCGGTCACCATTCAGGTAATACTCTGCTTTCCTGTTCTTGCCGCCAAAGTGGATAACATCACATTTATCCACATTATATTGCATCTGCCATGCATTTGCCCACTCGCCTAATCTATCCAAGTCACTCTGCAGCCTCCTAGCTTCCTCCTAGCACATGTTGGTCTGTGTGGGCGGGTGGGACTAGTGTAGATGGGGCATGTTGGCCGGTGTGGGCAGGTGGGACTAGTGTAGATGGGGCATGTTGGCCGGTGTGGGCGGGTGGGACTAGTGTAGATGGGGCATGTTGGTCGGTGTGGGCAGGTGGGACTAGTGTAGATGGGGCATGTTGGTCAGTGTGGGCAGGTGGGACTAGTGTAGATGGGGCATGTTGGTCAGTGTGGGCAGGTGGGACTAGTGTAGATGGGGCATGTTGGTCAGTGTGGGCGGGAGGGACTAGTGTAGATGGGGCATGATGGTCAGTGTGGGCAGGTGGGACTAGTGTAGATGGGGCATGTTGGTCAGTGTGGGCGGGTGGGACTAGTGTAGATGGGGCATGTTGATCAGTGTGGGCGGGTGGGACTAGTGTAGATGGGGCATGTTGGTCAGTGTGGGCAGGTGGGACTAGTGTAGATGGGGCATATTGGACGGTGTGGGCGGGTGGGACTAGTGTAGATGGGGCATGTTGGTCAGTGTGGGCGGGTGGGACTAGTGTAGATGGGGCATGTTGGCCGGTGTGGGCAGGTGGGACTAGTGTAGATGGGGCATGTTGGTCAGTGTGGGCGGGTGGGACTAGTGTGGAAGGTGGAATCTCATGTGGATAGGGTGGTGAAGAAGGCGTTTGGTATGCTTGCCTTTATAAATCAGAGCATCGAGTATAGAAGTTGGGATGTAATGTTGAAATTGTACAGGGCATTGGTGAGGCCGAATCTGGAGTATGGTGTGCAGTTCTGGTCGCCAAATTATAGGAAGGATGTCGACAAAATGGAGAGGGTACAGAGGAGATTTACTAGAATGTTGCCTGGGTTTCAGCACTTAGGCTACAGAGAGAGGTTGAACAGGTTGGGTCTTTATTCTTTGGAGCGTAGAAGGTTGAGGGGGGCTTGATAGAGGTTTTTAAAATTTTGAGAGGGACGGACAGAGTTGACGTGGGTAGGCTTTTCCCTTTGAGAGTGGGGAAGATTCCAACAAGGGGACATAGCTTCAGAATTGAGGGACAAAGGTTTAGGGGTAACATGAGGGGGAACTTCTTTACTCAGAGGGTTGTGGCTGTATGGAATGGGCTTCCGGTGGAAGTGGTGGAGGCTGGCTCGATTTTATTATTTAAGAGTAAATTGGATAGGTATATGGATAGGAGGGGATTGGAGGGTTATGGTCTGAGTGCAGGTAGATGAGACTAGGTCAGGGAGAATGGTCGGCGTGGACTGGTAGGGCCGGACAGGCCTGTTTCTATGCTGTAGTTGTTATATGTTATATATGTTATATGTAGATGGGGCATGTTGGACGGTGTGGGCAGGTGGGACTAGTGTAGATGGGGCATGATGGACGGTGTGGGCGGGTGGGACTAGTGTAGATGGGGAATGTTGGTCTGTGTGGGCAGGTGGGACTAGTGTAGATGGGGCATGATGGACGGTGTGGGCGGGTGGGACTAGTGTAGATGGGGCATGATGGACGGTGTGGGCGGGTGGGACTAGTGTAGATGGGGCATGATGGACGGTGTGGGCGGGTGGGACTAGTGTAGATGGGGCATGATGGACGGTGTGGGGAGGTGGGACTAGTGTAGATGGGGCATGTTGGTCTGTGTGGGCAGGTGGGACTAGTGTAGATGGGGCATGATGGATGGTGTGGGCAGGTGGGACTAGTGTAGATGGGGCATGTTGGTCAGTGTGGGCAGGTGGGACTAGTGTAGATGGGGCATGTTGGTCGGTGTGGGCAGGTGGGACTAGTGTAGATGGGGCATGTTGGTCAGTGTGGGCAGGTGGGACTAGTGTAGATGGGGCATGTTGGTCGGTGTGGGCAGGTGGGACTAGTGTAGATGGGGCATGATGGACGGTGTGGGCGGGTGGGACTAGTGTAGATGGGGCATGATGGCTATCCACCTCTTGCTATTAAAAGATATTTTATAAATTAAAGCTCATAGTTTTTTGTTTGGGGGAGAGAGAGGGAGGGAGGGAGAGAGGGAGGGATGGAGTGAGGGAGGGAGAGAGGAGGGGAAGAGAGAGGAGGGGGAGAGAGAGGAGGGGGAGAGAAAGGGGGACGGAGAGAGGAGGGGAAAGAGAAGGGGGAGAGCTATTTAATCTTGTTATTAAAAAGAAATTTTATACCTCAAAAAGCTACGAGCTTTAATTTATAAAATATCTTTTAATAGCAAGAGGTGGAGACTGGGTGTGGACAATGTCGCCCGTCGGGCGGGCTGCTAATTGATAATTGGTGGGATCGCTGAGCCTTGGGGAAGTTGTGGGCTTATGAAGGGCCACATGTGCTCACTGTTTCTTTGTGTCAATGTTTGTCCTTGCTTGCTGGCTCCCCTTCCCTCTCTCTCTCCCCCTCCTCTCTCTCACAATAGGTGCAGGAGGAGGCCATTCGGCCCTTCGAGCCTGTACGCACCGCCATTCAATGTGATCGCGGCTGATCGTTCTCAATCAGTACCCACTCTCTGTGGGTTTTAAATTGGTTAATTTTTTCGGGGTTAAATATAGTTGATGTAAAAAATTATATTGTACTAAACTATAATCTCACATTAATAGTATTTTTCATACTATCTAAACACAATCTTTCCCAACTTGGTTCATCAATGATAATATTAAGATCTGTTTCCCATCTTTGTCTTGATTTTTGAATTCCTATCTTTGGACTAGATTTTTGTAATAATTTATACATTGATGATATAATTTTTTTTATTCCCTTGCCCTGAATCAAGGATTCAATTCCTTTAATCTGAAATAGAGACATTGAATGACCTAACTTTTCCCTTAAAAAAGATTGTAATTGATAATAGAAAAAAATACTATTCCCTGGAATTTGATATTTATTTCTCAATTGAGAAAATGTCAAAAAGTTATTTCCTTCATAGCAATCTCCTATATGTTTAATACCCTTCTGTTCCCAGACTTGTAGTATTTGATTATTCCAAGCAAACGGCAATAATCTATTTTTTACTAATGGAGTTTTAGCTGTTAAAACAAATCTTTTATCATTAACTTTAACTGTTTTCAACAATGTATTAATTAAATGTTTTAGCAAAGGTGACTCTTTATCCTTAACTAATAGCTTCGCTTTCCATTTATATATAAATTCTTCTGGACATAACTCTTTTATTTTATCCATTTCAATTTTAACCCATGCTGTTTTTCCACCCTCTTGATAAAAGGATGAAATAAAACTCATTTGTGCTGCCAGATAATAATTTTTAAAATTTGGTAATTGCAGTCCACCTAATTCAAATTTCCATGTTAATTTTTCCAGAGACACTCTTGGCATTTTACCTTTCCAAAGAAAATTCCTCACAATTTTGTTCAATTCTTGAAAAAAATTATTTAGCAAAGGTATAGGCAGTGTTTGGAATAAATACTGTATCCTCGGAAAAATATTCATCTTGATACAGTTCACTCTCCCTAGCAATGTAATTGGAAGATTCATCCATTTCTTCAGGTCCTCATCTACTTTTTTTATTAATGGTTTATAATTTAATTTATACAAATTATTTAACTTATTATCTACTTTAACTCCTAAGTACTTAATGCCTTCTTTTTGCCATTTAAACTGACTTTCTCTTTTACATTGGTCATAATTGCCGTCAAAAAGAGGCATTATTTCAGTTTTATCTTTATTAATTTTATATCCTGATACTTTCCCGTATTCTTCCAATCTGAAATATAATTTTCTTAAGGATTCCAATGGTCTAGTAAGACAAATTAGGACATCATCTGCAAATAAAGTAATTTTGTGATCTTCCTGATTAACTTTAAATCCTTTAATGTCTGAATCTGACCTTATTAGTTCTGCCAGAGGTTCAATAGCCAGATTCAAACTCTCTGTCACAGATTTAAAACTAGCTACATTCCCTGTCCTCATGTATCTTTGCAAACAACTTGTCTGTCTGTCTGTGCTGGCTTTTGCAGTACACATTCTGGGAGGTGTGAATGTAAAACAAGGGCCGAAGCTGCCTTCATGTCTGGTTACTCCAATGTGATAATCGCTTCCATTGTGTAGCCCTGAGCTCTGGAATAAAGTGGAGATTTTTTTTAAATATATAGTTTTGGAGAGTTTGAGAAAGGGAGGGAGGGAGGGAGGGAAGGAGGGTGAGATGGGGAGGGAGGGAGAGAGAGGGGGAGAGAAAGAGATTCACCCACGTACAAACAAACTCAAAAAGCTACGAGCTTTAATTTATAGAAACAGAAACATAGAAAATAGGTGCAGGAGTAGGCCATTCGGCCCTTCGAGCCTGTACGCACTGCCATTCAATATGATCATGGCTGATCATCCAGCTCAGTAGCCTGTACCTGCCTTCTCTCCATACCCCCTGATCCCTTTAGCCACAAGGGCACATCTAACTCCCTCTTAAATATAGCCAATGAACTGGCCTCAACTACCTTCTGTGGCAGAGAGTTCCACTGGCAGAGAATTCCAGTGGAATTTATCAAATAAAATAAATTTATCAAAAAGCTACGAGCTTTAATTTATAAATTTATCAAAAAGCTACGAGCTTTAATTTATAAATTTATCAAAAAGCTACGAGCTTTAATTTATAAATTTATCAAAAAGCCACGAGCTTTAATTTATAAATTTATCAAAAAGCTACGAGCTTTAATTTATAAATTTATCAAAAAGTTACGAGCTTTAAAATGTTAAATTTATCATAAAGCTACAAGCTTTAATTTATAAATTTATCAAAAAGCTACGAGCTTTAATTTATAAAGTTATCAAAAAGCTACGAGCTTTAATTATTTTAGTTTATCAAAAAGCTACGAGCTTTCATTGATGAAATATCTTTTAATAGCAAGAGGTGGAGAGAGAGGAGGGGGAGAGAGAGAGGGAAGGGGAGAGAGAGGAGAGAGAGAGAGAGATTCACACACACACAAACAAACTCAAAAAGCTGCGAGCTTTAATTTATAAATTTATCAATAAGCTACGAGCTTTAAATTATAAACAGGCATGTTGGTCAGTGTGGGCAGGTGGGACTAGTGTAGATGGGGCATGTTGGGCGGTGTGGGCAGGCGGGACTAGTGTAGATGGGGCATGTTGGGCGGTGTGGGCAGGTGGGATTAGTGAAGATGGGGCATGATGGACGGTGTGGGCAGGTGGGACTAGTGTAGATGGGGCATGTTGGTCGGTGTTGGCGGGTGGGACTAGTGTAGATGGGGCATGATGGACGGTGTGTGCGGGTGGGACTAGTGTAGATGGGGCATGTTGGTCGGTGTGGGCGGGTGGGACTAGTGTAGATGGGGCATGTTGGTCAGTGTGGGCGGGTGGGACTAGTGTAGATGGGGCATGATGGACGGTGTGGGCGGATGGGACTAGTGTAGATGGGGCATGTTGGTCAGTGTGGGCAGGTGGGACTAGTGTAGATGGGGCATGTTGGTCAGTGTGGGCGGGTGGGACTAGTGTAGATGGGGCATGTTGGCCGGTGTGGGCAGGTGGGACTAGTGTAGATGGGGCATGTTGGTCAGTGTGGGCGGGTGGGACTAGTGTAGATGGGGCATGTTGGTCAGTGTGGGCAGGTGGGACTAGTGTAGATGGGGCATGTTGGTCAGTGTGGGCGGGTGGGACTAGTGTAGATGGGGCATGATGGACGGTGTGGGCGGGTGGGACTAGTGTAGATGGGGAATGATGGCTATCCACCTCTTGCTATTAAAAGATATTTTATAAATTAAAGCTCATAGTTTTTTGTTTGGGGGAGAGAGAGGGAGGGAGGGAGAGAGGGAGGGATGGAGTGAGGGAGGGAGAGAGGAGGGGAAGAGAGAGGAGGGGGAGAGAGAGGAGGGGGAGAGAGAGGGGGAGAGAGAGAGGAGGGGAAAGAGAAGGGGGAGAGCTATTTAATCATGTTATTAAAAAGATATTTTATACCTCAAAAAGCTACGAGCTTTAATTTATAAAATATCTTTTAATAGCAAGAGGTGGAGACTGGGTGTGGACAATGTCGCCAGTCGGGCGGGCTGCTAATTGATAATTGGTGGGATCGCTGAGCCTTGGGGAAGTTGTGGGCTTATGAAGGGCCACATGTGCTCACTGTTTATTTCAACAAAATGGCCGCCACATGTGCTCACTGTTTCTTTGTGTCAATGTTTGTCCTTGCTTGCTGGCTCCCCTTCCCTCTCTCTCTCCCCCTCCTCTCTCTCACAATAGGTGCAGGAGGAGGCCATTCGGCCCTTCGAGCCTGTACGCACCGCCATTCAATGTGATCGCGGCTGATCGTTCTCAATCAGTACCCACTCTGTGGGTTTTAAATTGGTTAATTTTTTCGGGTTAAATATAGTTGATGTAAAATATTATATTGTACTAAACTATATCTCACATTAATAGTATTTTTCATCCTATCTAAACACAATCTTTCCCAACTTGGTTCATCAATGATAATATTAAGATCTGTTTCCCATCTTTGTCTTGATTTTGAATTCCTATCTTTCGACTAGATTTTTGTAATAATTTATACATTGATGATATAATTTTTTTTATTCCCTTGCCCTGAATCAAGGATTCTATTCCTTTAATCTGAAATAGAGACATTGAATGACCTAACTTTTCCCTTAAAAAAGATTGTAATTGATAATAGAAAAAAATGCTATTCCCTGGATGGAGAGAAAGAATGGGTGACGCGTTGGGTCGAGCCCTTCTTCAGACTGATGTCAGGAGAGCGGGCCGGACAGAGATAGAATGTAGTCGTAGACAGTAAGAGTTGTGGGAGAGCTGGGTAGGGGGAGGGGTTGGAGAGTGAGGGAAAACGGGCGATTTGAAGTTAGAGAAATCAATGCTCATACCGTTGATGTGTAAGCTACCGAAACGAAATATGAGGTCCTGTTCCTCCAATTTGCGCTAAGCCTCACAATGGAGGATGCCCAGGACAGAAAGTTCAGATTGGGAAGGGGAGGAGGGGGGGGGGGGGGGGGGGGGGTAGGGATGAGTTAAAGTGCTGAGCAACCGGGAGATCAAGTTGGTTTAGGTGGAATGAGCTGAGGTGTTCAGTGAAACGATAGCCGATCCTGCGCTTGGTCTTGCCGATGTACAGAAACTTGACATCTGGAACAGCGGATACAGCAAATGAGGTTGCTCGAGGTGCAGGTGAACCTCTGTCTCACCTGAAAAGATTGTCAGGGTCCTTGGATAGAGTCAAGGGGGAAGTAAAGGGAGAGGTCTTGCATCTCCTGCGGTTACAGCGGAAATACAATGGGAGGGGTGGTATGGGTGGGAAGGGACGAGTTGACCAGGGAGTTGTACAGCTAACGGCCTCTGTGCAAAGCAGAAAGGTGTGGAGATAATAGTCATAGAAAGTCACAGAAAATAGGTGCAGGAGGAGATCATTTGTCCCTTGGAACCAGACCGTCATTCTTTGTTATCAAGGCTGACCATCCACAATCAGTAACCCGTGCCTGCCTTGTATCCATGTCCCTTGATTCCGCTAGCCCTAGAGCAATCCAGCTATCTTTAAATTCACCAGTGAATTGGTCTCCACTGCCTTCTGTGGCAGAGAATTCTACAAATTCACAACGCTCTAGGTGAAAAAGATTTTTCTTACCTCAGTTATAAATGGCTTCCCCTTTATTCCTAGACTGTGGCCCCTGGTCGTGGACTCCCCCAACATTGGGAACATTTTTTTTCCAGCATCTAGCTTTTCTATTCCTTTTATAATTGTATACGTTTCTGTAAGATCCCTTCTTATCTTCTAAATTCCAGTGAATACCATCCCAGTCTTTTCCATCTTTCCTCATATGACAGTCCGCCATCCCTGTGATTAACTGTGATTAACAAGGACGTCCTTCCTCTAATTAGTAGAACAAAACTGCAGACAATACTCCAGATGTGGTCTCACCAGGGCCATATACAACTGCAGAAGGACCTCTTTACTCCTATAGTCAAATCCTCTCGTTAGTAAGGCCAAAATGCCATTAGCTTTGTTCATTGCCTGCTGTACCTGCATGTATACTTTCATTGACTGTGTACAAGGACACCCAGGTTTCGTTGCACTTCCCGTTTACCTAATCTGACATCATTGAGATAATAATCTTCCTCCTTGTTTTTGCCGCCAAAGTGGATAACCTCACATTTTCAACATTATAGTGCATCTGCCACGCCTCTGCCCACTCACTCGACCTGTCCAAGTCACCCTGGAACATCCTAACATCCTCTTTGCAGTTCACACTGCCATCCAGCTTTGTGTCATCCGCAAATTTGCTAGTTTTACTTCTAATTCCATCAACCAAATCATTACTATATATTGTAAATAGTTACGGCCCTAGCACCGAACCTTGCGGCACTCCACTCGCCACTGCCTGTCTTCTGAAAAGGACCCGTTTATTTCTAATCTTGGCTTCCTGTCTGCAAACCAATTCTCTATCCATGTCAATACCCTACCCCCGATACCATGTGCCCACTAATCTCCAGTGTGGGACTTTATCAAAATCTTTCTTAAAGTCCATAGTA